>NC_041387.1:212693689-212741705 GCF_002162155.2 Triticum dicoccoides | reverse complement strand
CAGAGGGTGAGGGCCAGAGAGCCGGTAGGAGCCCTGAGTCGCGATGCTCAGGCACCCCCCCTTTAACGCGCAAGCTGGGTTAGATGTCGAAACTCTACATCCTCGGGTCCCGGCTCTCGGGCTGGTCTCAGCCGTCGCTGGTATGCTGGGGCGCGATGTCGTGGGCAGACCAAAGGGTGAGGCCCGGAGAGCCGGTAGGAGCCCTGAGTCGCGATGCTCAGGCACCCCCCCCTTTAACGCGCAGGCTTGCGACATCCAAGAAGAAAAAGGTACCATGAATAGGCACCAAACAACAAGCATGACGAGTCGAAAACATGGCCTTAAGATAAATGCAAGAGGGGTACATGCCACTGGGTCTGACCCGAGCGGCTTGGGGATAATGCAGCCCGAGGGGCGCCCCCGGCAGAGTGAGCTAAGAACATGAAATAAAAGAGATACACGCCACGGGGACGGACCCACGCGGCCTGGGAATAATGCAGCCCTGAGGGCGCTCCCAGCTGGAAATGAACTAGAAAGATGTCACCTGATGACGCTGAAGACGAAGGGGTGTTGATGCAGCAGACTCGATGGGCTGCGGGGGCAGATCCTCACGAGCCCCCAGGCCCTGGGGCCTCGGGGGGCTCCGGAGGCACTGGTGGCTACTCGCGGACCGTCTCCATCTCCTCCAGGGCTATGGAACGCCTGACCTCTTGAGCCTCCAGGATGGCCCTCATGATGCACCGGTACGCAGTAGCTGCGTTCGGCAAGCCGTAAGGCATGTGAACATAGCTGCGAGGTGGACCCTCGCAGCGTCCCACTCGCGAAAGCCAGAGGCGCTCCTGAGACGCGGCCTGGTTGAGACCTGGTATGTCGATGCAGACGCGCAGCCCACCATCCTCGCCTGGATGGGGGGCCACAACGGGTAAGTGGCGGCTGCCTCTCATGACCCTTGACTCCTGTATCTCCTGAATGGCCTTGCTGACGAACTCTTGAGGGTTTGGCCCTCCTTGCCTTGCTCCTTCTTGATGGAAACGTGTTTCGAAGCACGCCTCCACGTCGTGCCCAAGCGCCTCCCTCGTGACCTTGGCGAGGTCGACGGCCCTCCAGGGGAGAACCCCCGAGCCCTGCCTGAGGAGGGCGCCGGGCGCGCTTTCCTATGCGATGGAAGGAGGTTCCCCCTGAGCAGGCGCGGGCACAGAGGGTCCTGCCTCCTGAGGGGCCGGGCAGGTCGATGTCTTCTTCTTCTTGGGGGCGGCCTCGGGAAGCTTCCTGCTTCCGTGATCCGGGTCTTCCAGTGATGCGGCCTGAAAGGCTCTCTCCAGGGAGCAAACTGCGTCTCTCTCTTCGCAGGGCACTGTGATGACTCCGCCACTTCCTGGCATCTTGAGGACGTTGTAGCCGTGGTGGGTTACGGCCATGAACTTGGCCAGCACTGGGTACCCAAGGATGGCGTTGTACGGCAGGCGAATGTGGGCGACGTCGAAGTCGATGAGCTCGGTGCGGTAGTTGTCGCGTGCCCCGAAGGTGACAGGGAGGCGGACCTGCCCAATCGGGACCGTGGAGCCGTCGGTGACTCTGGAGAAAGGCTTGGTTGGCTGAAGCTGACTGTAGGGTACTTGGAGATTGTTGAATGTTTCCACGGACAGGACGTTGAGCCCTGCTCCGCCATCGATGAGGGTCCTGGTGACTAGCACGTTGCTGATGATTAGGGAACAAAGCATCGGGAGGACTCCGGCTGTGGCCGCGCACTTGAGCTGATCCGTTGAGTTGAACGTGATGGCACACGCCGACCACCTGAGAGGGCGTGTGGCCTCGAGCTTGGGAAGGACTGCATTCACTTCGCGGGCGAACTGCTTGAAGATGCGCTGAGAGGCTGGGGCTTGGGCTCCGCCCAGGATGTAGGCGATCGCACGTGGTTCCTGGAAGCCCCCAACCCCCTCGTCCTGATGACGGTCCTCATTTCTCCTTGGCTGCGGCGGTAGTGGAGGGAGGCCTGCATTACCTTGCAGACGATCCTCGCGAGGCTGATCCCTCTAGCCTCCCTCGTGAGGCGGGTCCTGCCAGCGATCCTCACGAGGTTGGTCGCACCACCCTTGACGTGGGCCGCGGTCTTCCCAGCGCCCTGCGTTCCTTCCTCCTCCTCGTCCGTAGCCCCAGTCGCTGCGGTCCGGACGCCGGCCAGTCCGTCCTTCACGCACGTCCCGGAGCTCTTGGCATTCATTGGTGTTATGGGTGTGGAGGTCGTGGTACACGCAGTACCGACTGCCCTTGGAGGATTCGGGCTGATCTCTGCCCCGCTTGGTGTCTGGTTCTACCGCGAGCACGGCAGCCCCCTTGCGCTTCACGTCCTTGGCCTTGGGCTTCTTCTCTTCAGGGTCTGCGGCAGGCAACTCGAGGAGGGAGAGACGCCCTTCTTCAGCCCTGGCGCACTTGGTCGCCAGGTTGAACAGCTCCAAGGAAGTGCACAGATCTTCATGCATTGTGAGCTCCTCCTTCATTTTGACATCACGCACGCCGTCAGATAAGGCTGAGATGATGGCCTCCTCGGTCACCTTGGGAATCTTGAGGCGCGCGTTGTTGAAGCGCTGGATGTACTTCTGCAGGGTTTCCCCTGGTTGCTGCTTGATGCGGCGCATGTCGCTCACGGCGGGTGGCCGGTCGCGAGTACCCTGGAAGTTGGTGATGAAGCGGGTGCGCATCTCGTCCCAGGAGGAGATCGTGCCTGGGGCCAAGTTCAGAAGCCAGGTGCGGGCCCCGACCTTGAGAGCCATGGAAAACCAGTTCGCCATGACCTTCTCGTCTCCGTTGGCAGCCTCGATGCCCAGCTCGTAGAGCTGGAGGAACTCTGCAGGGTCAGCCATGCCGTCGTAGCGAGGAGGCAGGTCCGGCTTGAACTTGCCGGGCCACGCGACGGTGCGTAGCTCGGTGGTGAAGGCGCGGCAGCCCGCTGTGGCCACAGGAGGCCTTGGAGGACGAAGGGCTCGCTCCTGCGGGTCCCCGTGCGCCGCAGCTGGGTGCAGCGCGGGGTCTTGACGTGCTAGAGCAGGAGCATGGTCGGGACGAGCCGGAGCAGGGAGCGCTCGGGCAGCTTCTCGAGGGCGAGGGACCTCTTGGCAACTCTGCTCCTGCCGCGCTGGTTCCTGACGGGGTGGGTTCCGCCCAGGGGCCGCGTGCCTTGGAGCCAGGGCGCCTTCTTGAGGGGGAGGCGGCTGAGGCGCCCCAGGAGCTTCATTGCCCGTGCATGCCAGGGCGCGGTGCAGCGAGAAAGATGGCGCGGTGGAGCCCCCAGCGGCACGGACGAGTTCGGCGACTCGGTCGAGCCATTCTTCGTAGATGTCGTCGACGGGGCGGTAGCGCAGGAGCTCGTTTGCCACGATGAGCGCAGCTCGAGCCTCCATGGCCGCGCGGGGCGCGCGGGACGAAGAACCAGTGGGGGTGAGCGAGGGCATAGTGGTGCGGCCGTCTCGCCTCATGGACGGGTGCTGGGATGATGCTTGCTGCTCGTTCCCCGCCGGGCCGATGGAGGCGTTGACGGCAGGCGACGGGGAACGACGAGGGCGCCGGCCGACAGGAGCCGTCTGGGCGATGCGGGAAGCGAGGGCGGCTCGGCGCTCAGCGCGAACCCGGCGTGCGTCAGACATGGTCGCGACGGTCGGAGAAGAACAGGGTGACGGAAGACGAATTCCGGAGCACCCCTACCTGGCGCGCCAAATGTCGGATTCAGGGTTCCGGCAGACCCTTGAGGTTCGAACACTAGGGTGCGCGCGGAGGTTTCGCCTTCTACCTACCTGTTCCTCACCAAATCGCTAAGATCTAAACTACGAGAAGAACAACGCAAGAGACACAGGGTTTATACTGGTTCAGGCCACCATTGTGGTGTAATACCCTACTCCAGTGTGTGGCATGGTGGATTGCCTCTTGGGCTGATTATGGACAATACAAGGAAGAACAGCCTCGCGAGGGTCTGTTCTTGTGGTGGTGTTGTCCCTTTGGAGGGGTTGATTCTAGCTGTCTATCTTATCTCCAGATTCCTATCCAGATCCCTCTACCTTGTGGGTGGCTAGTACTATTTATAGGCGAAGGCCCTGGGCCTCTTCCCAAATATTGAGCGGGAAGGGCGGCAACAATTGGCCAATTTGAAGGGGAACATCTAGTACACTTATCCTGACTAAAGTTGGTCCTCGCTTGTCAAAGGCTCTGGTGGTGACGCCGACTTGGGCTCCACGGTGACCTCCATCCTGCCGTTGGACTGGTCTTGGTCTTGTTGCACCGAAATGGATGCCTTTGCTTGATGCCCTCGCCTGCGCTTGCTCCTCTTGCACCAAAGAGGAAAGAAGGACACTGCGTGGGCGGGCGCCCGGCTGGCGCCCTTGGTCATCATGGCTTGCGTCATGGGCACCTCGCGAGGTACCCCGCCTTGAACTCTCCGCCTCCTCGTGAGCCAGCCTGACGAGGCCATGCCTGAGGAAGCTCCTTGTTGTCCGCCCCGCGAGGCTTGGCCCCTCGCGAGGGTCTTGAGCTTGTGTTGATGAAGATGGGCCATGCTGGGGCCCCTTTGAGCCACGCCGTAGGCCGCATGCAGGCAAGTCTGGGGACCCCCGTTCCCAGAACGCTGACACCTTCTATGAAGTATTCGGAGGAGGAACCCGCCTTGCAATGCCGAAGACAATTTGCGTGCCGGACTCGTCGTCATTGAAGCCTCGTTCAGGGGCTACTGAGGGAGTCCTGGATTAGGGGGTGTCCGGATGGCCGGACTATGACCTTTGGCCGGACTCCCGGACTATGAAGATACAAGATTGAAGACTTCGTCCCGTGGCCGGATAGGACTTTTCCTTGGCGTGGAAGGCAAGCTTGGTGATTCGATATGAAGATCTCCTCCCATTGTAACCGACTGTATGTAACCCTAGCCCTCTCCGATGTCTATATAAACCGGAGAGTTTTAGTCCGTAGGATGAACAACAATCATACCATAGGCTAGCTTCTAGGGTTTAGCCTCTCTGATCTCGTGGTAGATCAACTCTTGTACTACCCATATCATCAATATTAACCAAGCAGGAGTAGGGTTTTACCTCCATTGAGAGGGCCTGAACCTGGGTAAAAACACCGTATCCCTTGTCTCCTGTTACCATCCGCCTAGGCGCATAGTTCGGGACCCCCTACCGGAGATCCGCCGGTTTTGACACCGACGGGGATAAAAGTATGTGAAAGTTCAGTTTTGTTAGCATAATCTTCATAGATTAAAAGAGGCTCCCCCTGAAGATGTGCATATCTCTGAGCCAAGGCAAGTTCATTTGAAATGGCTCCACGAAAGGCAACACTGATGTCCACTGGCAGCTGCAGATCATCAAGATTAATGCGTTGGTCCTCAGACCATCCATCAATGAAGTTGTTCAAAATATCAACATCAAATAGAGGTAGATCCTGGAAGATCTCAGTCTCCTGCTTGCTCTTGATCAGCTGTTCGAGAGAATCATCTACAAGATCTTCATCACTTGACAGATAAATAGTGTTTTCCTCATTGTGCAGGACGGCAGCTGGAGTGAGAGCCTGCCCAGAAACACTACAAAAAAAGACACATCTGTGACATTTTGGGCCGAACGAATTTTTTTCCTGTCATACTTATGACACTTCTATGACGATAATTGTGACAAAACCCGGTATCATCATAGATGTGGTGGGCTCCTACTTCTATGACACAAAATCATGACAGAAAATGGGCTTTTCATCCTGGGCGGGCCAGATACGCTGCTGCATGACATTCTTTGGGCCGTCCATGACGGAAAAAACCGTGGTAGAAGTGAGGGCGAGGAAAATTTCAGGGAGTTCCCGGTTACGGTGGGTGGTCGGGGGCCGAGTGATGCGTGTTTCTCTCGTACACGTACACGCGTGTGTGTGAGGCGTTGGCCTCCAACTGAACCCGAGCGAGGCGTTGGGCTCGAACTGAACCCGAGCGATTGCACTAGCTACGTTACTGAAACCGAGTGATTCCTTCGCTACTGCTGCTAACTGAAGCCGATTGATGCTGCCTCTGGATGGACAGTGAGCGTTTGCTGGGAGGGGGGTTGGATGAACAGTGAGCGTTGTTGGGGGTTTGGATGAATAGTTCCCGATGGGGGTGGATGAACAGGACCTCGTGGTGTTGCCTCTGGATGAACAAGACCCCGATTGATCGAGTCGGTTGGGGCTGGATGAACAGGACCCCGTGGAGGGCTGGATGAACAGGACGACCCCGTGGATGGCTGGATGAACAGAAGACGGTGGAGGGGTGGATGAATAGTAGTCATGGAGGGGTGGTTGAATAGGAGCCCGTGGAGAGGGGTGGTTGAACAGTAGCCGGTGGAGTAGCGCGTGGTGGAGGCTAGATGAACAGGAGCCCGTGGATGAATAGTTGCAGGTGGAGGCTGGAGGAGGTCGACGGTGGATGAACAGTATCCCGTGGAGGCTGGAGGAGGTCGACGGTGGAGATGAACAGTATCCCGTGGAGTCCCGTTTTGCGGTACGCCACACCCCTCCCGATCAACACGACCCCGTTTCGACCCTAGGAGGTCCAACACAAGTCCGTTTCCTCCATTTTGCGGTACGCCAGATCCCTCCCGATGAACAGGATCCTGTTTCGAACATGGCCGGTCGAACACAAGGCCATTTCCTCCGTTCTGCGGTATGCCAGGCCTCGTTTCCGTCGGCTGTTCTGTCCAAGCCCTCCCGATGAACACGATGACGCATTCCATTCCGACCCAGCCGGTTGGCTCCCCATGAACACGACGATGTTGTTGTTTCTCCGTTCCGACCCATCCATGTACACGAGCCCTGGCCGTACGTATGCGCGAGTAGACGTTCGAGACCCCGCCCGTATGTACATACGTGGCCGTATTTACTTTCTTGCACCCTGGCCGTTGTACGTATGTGTATATGCTACATGCGCGCATGTACTACGACATGTGTGCGCCTGTACTACCACACGTGCGCGCCTCTACATTGACCAGTATGTACATACACGTTCGTGACCAGAATGACAATGCTACATACGCTTCGACCAGGTGGGTCCCGGCTGTCAGGCACTTCCTTGCGTGCGAAGATGTAGCTGGTGGGTCCCAGCAGTCAAGGGGGCGAATCGTTTTTTCCCCGGACGCACTTCCTTGCGTGCGAAGATGTAGCTGGTGGGTCCCAACAGTCAGGCGAGAAACATTTTTTTCATGAAATATGTTGGCCTGTTCGGTGGGTCCCTGCTATGAGGTGGAGGAATAATTATTTTGCGCGTAATAAGGAGGCACTTCCTTGCGGCTGCCGTGGACCCAGTTGTCAGCCTCTCCATGTACAGTACTCTTCCGATGGAAGTCAGTCATTGACCACGACGCACTAAGAGCACCACGGCGGTTGTCACATCCCTAGCTTCTGGCATTGCACTAGGCTAACTTCATGTGTGCATCATGTTTAAACTTTGAAAGAAACTTGAAATGCGGATGTCCAAACCCTAGTACCAAATGGAATTCAAATAGCTTCAAGCTAAAAATATTTTCAGTGAATCCAAATGGCTTTCAAAAATGTTCATCATTTCTGGAAAATGCTAGCACCATAACCAGAGGTGTTGCACATTTTTCCATGACATATTTGGTCACTAATTTAAATCATATGTACTTTGCATTTGGGCATTTAAATGCTAGTAAAATATTTTAAATGCTCAAATAATTCTGGAAATAAGTGTCGGCTGTTGGAATTAATCTAAATAGAGCCTATGATTATTTTCAGGATTTTTGAAGGTGTCTAACTATTTTTAATAAAGCCACAAACTTACAGAAAAATAGAAAAACAGAATTTAAAAGGGAGAGAGAAGGACTTACCTGGCAGCCCAGCCAGCCCACCACTATAGCAGCCCAGCCGGGCAAAGCCAGCCCGGCCCACCAGGGGCAGCACTATCTTCTTCCTCTTGCCAGGAGGAGAAGCAGCTGCGTGCTCGGCGCGCAGGCGAGCCGCGCCAGCTCCTCCCTGCCTGCCTGGCCTCCCCGATCTTTTGGACGACGCCACGCACCACCCTGGACTGCTCTCACTCTCTCCCGTGCTCCTCCCCTCCTCTGGCTCTCTCCCTCGCACCATCCAAACATGCCCGCACCACCGACGTGCACCACCCGCCTACCCCTCGCTTCCCTGACCGCCTCAAGAGCTCCGCCTCGTCGCCCTAGACCTTCTACACCGATCCAAGCGACGCCAGAAGCCCCGAATCACCGTCCCCGCCGTCTTCTTCAACCTCGGTCCGCCGAGATCGCCATCGCCGCCCCGCTTGCTCCAGCCCCTACCCGAGCTCGCCGTTTGCTTCAACCGACTCCCCGTGAGCTCCTCTTCCTCCCCCCCCCCTTCCTGTTCTTGCTCTCGAGCACCACAGCGACCGCACCGAGCTCGACCGTGCATGCCGCCGCCACCGCACATCGTCATCGTGGCCACAACCATGTTGGCTTGATTCCGAGCATGCCATCATCTTCAACTCAGTCACAGAAGCCCATAGAACCTCCTCACGCGCCTCGCCGTGCCTTATAGCGTTGGGTCGACCTCGCCCGAACTCCAGCGACCACCAAGGTCGTTGCCGGCGACGTTTTCGGCCACCCCAGCATCTCCCACTGCCACCACTCGACGCGCGCGAGCTCCAGCTCCACGTAGTCGCTCTCCGCCATCGATTTGGTCGCCGGAGGAGGAAACCCGCACCTCTCGGCTGTCCCTGGCCCTGCCGGCGACGAGCCCCGGGTCAACTCCGGCGAGTTTGACCCGGTTTGACCCTAGTTTGACTTCCCCTGAGTCACTGACAAGTGGGCCCAGGCCCCAGCTAATCCTAGATTAGTTTTTAATTAAGTTTAATTACTCCACTGACATTTTTAGTTAGTAGTAGTTTAACACTAATTAATTTAGATTAGTTAGTTAGTCACTGACGTGTGGACCCCACATGTCAGGTTTGACCTGGACCCGACTTCGTTGACCTGCTGACGTCACACTGACGTTAGGCTGACACAGTAAATCATTTTCTGGATTTATTCTTTTTAGGAAATTCCAGAAAATAGTATAAACTTCTAAAAATTCATAGAAATTCAACCGTAACTCCAAATGAGATAAATTATATATGAAAAATGATCAGAAAAATCCAATCTATCCATCTGTACCATTTTCATGCATGTTAGCATAGCTTATGGCTGCTGTTTAGGCCAAATCATATAAATGGCATTTAAACCTTCACATATGGAGTTCGAATTTGAACCTAGGGTTCAAACCAACTTCATTTAAATTGTTGCTAGTTGCATTATCTCAAACCACAGCATATTTCCATGTCATGATCATGCATCATATTGTTGCATTGCATTGATTGTGTTCTTCCTTGTTTGCCGGTAATTGTCCCCTCTTGATATACGTGTACCGACAATGAGATCGATGACACCGATGAAGAACTATTACTATCTTCAGAAGTGCCAGGCAAGCAAAATCCCCTTGTTCATTCCGATACAATCCCACTCTCTCGCTCCTGCTATCTTTTACTGCATTAGGACAACACCGATTCAACTATTACATGCTGCGGTAGTTGAACCCCTTTTCCTCTGCATGACCTGTCATTGCCACAGTAAATAGATGAAACCCACTAGCACGAGTAGGAGTTGTTTGAGCCTTGATGTGCCTACTCATTCATGTTTGTTTGTCATGCCTGCTACTGCTTAGAGTTGAGTCAGTTCTAATTCATCGGGGATGAATTGGAATGTGGTGAACATGTCCTACTATTGAGAGCTAAGTGTGTGAACACGATTTGGTAAAGGTAGCGGTGAGAGGCCATGTAGGAGTACATGGTGGGTTGTCTCATTGCAGCCGTCCTCAGGAACTGAGTTTTGAGTTTGTGATCCATGAACAGCTACTACCACACATTGGGATCCTTAATTGACTCTCTCGACTTATTAATCAACATGATCTCTGTCCAGGAGTTGCAACTAGTTTCTGGTGTTTGTAGGTAGTGTTAGTAGTCTACCAAGTGGCACCCGGTACAGGTGGGATTGGGACAGACTAGGCACAGTGGCACGGTGTACCAAGTGGCACCCGGATGGTGGGCTTGGGAACCCTGCTCACATCGTTTGGGGCCGTGAGCGACACCCCGGCCGTATCTCCTTGAGGATGGAACCCGAATAGGCGATAAACCTGGACGAGAGACTTGTGTGGTTAGTCAGGTCGTGACCGACACCCTCGCTGGGCTTCCGCTTGAACGTTGCCGAGTACATGTCGTGTAAACGGTGGTAAGTGGTGAGAGCGTGTGTGAAGAAGTACACCCCTGGAGGGTTAACATCATCTATTCGAATAGCCGTGTCCGCGGTAAAGGACTTCTAGGTTGCTTGTACAGTTCATAGACAAGTCTAAGTGGATACTCTAAAATACGCAAGATAAGCGTGAGTGCTATGGATGGCGTTCTCGTAGGGAGACGGGAGCGGATCCATAGTGGTGTATTGATATGGTGAATATGTGGACTCGTGTGCGCCACCTCAAAAGAGTTACTTGTAGTCGTAGTTTAGGATAGCCACCGAGTCAAAGCTGGCTTGCTGCAGTTAAACCCCACCATCCCTTTGTTGATAATGATGCATATGTAGATAGCTCTGATGTAAGTCTTGCTGGGTACATTTGTACTCACGTTTGCCTATCTTATGTTTTTGCAGAGAGACTTCAGTCTCATTAGTAGTTCCGCGTGGACTTCGATGTTTAGCTTGTTACCTCAGCTACGATCTTGTACCCTCGGCAGGATCTGGTAGATAGTTAGGCTTCTCAGCCTTTTTCATTTCTAGATGTCTGTACTCAGACATGTTAAGCTTTCGCATGTGCTTTGAATTGTATGCTCTGAATGTTGGGCCATGAGACTCATGTTTGTATTATCTCGCTCCTCGGAGCCTATTGAATAAATACTTGAGTTGTAGAGTTATGTTGTGATGCCGTGTTGTATTTGCACATATCGAGCATATTGCACGTATGATTTGAAATGCTTGATATGTGTGGGATCTGACTATCTAGTTGTTTATCCTTGGTAGCCTCTCTTACCAGGAAATGTCTCCTAGTGCTTCCACTGAGCCTTGGTAGCTTGCTACTGCTCCGGAACACTTAGGCTGGCCGGCATGTCTCCTTCTTCGTTCCTGTGTCTGTCCCTTTGGGGAAATGTCACGCGATGTCTACCGGAGTCTTGTTAGCCTGCTACAGCCCGGTTTATCGGAGTCCTACTAGCCCAGTTGCTACAGCCCGGATTCACTCGCTGATGACCGACACGTTCTTTGTTGGGTCATGTATGTCTGTCCTGTAAGTTAGTGCCACTTTGGGTTCATGACTAGCCATGTCAGCCTGGGTTCTTTGTCATATGGATGCTAGCGGCACTATCATATACGTGAGCCAAAAGGCGCAAACGGTCCCGGGCCAGGTAAGGTGGCACCCGTGGGAATACCGTGCGTGAGGCCGCAAAGTGATATGATGTGTTACATGCTAGATCTGTGTGACTTAGGATCGGGGTCCTGACAGCTTTGGTATCAGAGCTTGACTTCCTATAGGATTACCAGGCCAACCTGGTCGAAGTTGAGTCTAGAAATGCTTTAGTTATATGTAGGGGAATTGATTGTGGGATGAAATGTAAGGCTCTTTTTACTCCTTTACCTTATGACCTTCTGATCTAAGTCATCATATCTTTCTTACGGGTTTAAGGAACTAGGCTATCTCCTCTTTCTATCAGGATCGCGTGTTACTAATCAATAGACTTGTAAGATTGATGGATTTAAGCCTCAGTTCAGCTCCTACTATCTTCTGTATGTTCATAGTTGATCTCAGAACCTTGATATTATGATGATCGAGTGGTTATGCCACCATTTTTGTAGCATGTCTCAAATCTTTTTGAGCATTTACAGCCGTTATGCTGTCCGAGTCATCCCAGGTTTCTAAATAGTTTGATGCATTTGCAAATCCCTTCCTCCTGTTTTCGTTGTCTCCTTAGCCAGGTTAACCACACTAAATTGCTGAGTTAAGGTACTATGTTGCCTCGACATATATGTTGGAGCTAGTATTATGACCCTATGTGTCTTAGAGGATCGCCAAGTAACCTAGCCATGTTTTGTGTTCCTAGTGTGATGATTCTGGCCATCATTCTTGAAAGCATCCTATGATGATATCTAGTAGTAGGTATTCTACTCCTGGGTTTCTGAACCCAAGATTCACCCTACTTATTTCATGTTGATAGTGTTTGCTAGTTCCTTTAGGTTATTAGTAACCTTTGGGATAGTCCTCGAGGCTGTGGTATTTCCTTCTTCCAAATACCATGAACCATTCGTGGCAGAAGTTCTTTGAACCAATAGATCACAACCACAGTGCTCATGATGAGTACTCGATTCTATGTTGATATTCTGCCAGTTCTACCTTCTCTGCATGGGTTATCGAGAAGAAATGTTGAGCTTTGCTCAACATACTAATGTATGCATCCACAACTCAGAAAGATATATGTTCCTTTGAGTTGTCCCTCTTCAGTCGTATTCCGATCTTCGTCTATCAATTGATAGTCAGGAGTAATTGTGCATTCGTGTTATTGATGCTTATTAATCTTGTGGTCCGTCAAGCCATTCTATTCAGGATGACTAGGAGAAACAAACTCCAGTACCTCATCCATATCCAGGATTGGGTCAAAATAGATGTGCTCCGCAGATCAAAATGCCAACCCAGCTTTTGATTCTATTCTACCCTGAAGTATTACCGTCTTTATGTCAGGATTTTATGAGAATTGCACCGGCTCTTGTGAATTCTTGACGTAGTGATACTTCTCGCCATCATTACTCATTCCTCGGTTCCGTGTTGTTGCAACCGAGATGCCGACAAGTGAATCGTGATGTGTGAAATCTATACTCCTAGCAACTCCGTTGCCCTAGCAACTTCGTTGCTTGGTAGTTAAATGGACAACAACCTCATTCTTAGCGTGCTGATTATTGAATCATCATTCTAAGATAGATTGTGCTATCTAGTCCTTATTTCTTGTGCACTCCTTGATCAATGAGTTAGGATTGTGCCAGTCCCTCGCTCTTGTGATCATATCGTCTTGCCCTGAAAAGCAAGGTTGTTCTCGAGCTTAGTAACATATCGGTGGTTTGTGATTTTCCGAATATCTTCTCGGAAGTATTACCAGGTTGTCACCTGACCGCTATGTTGAGTTCGTGATCAAGATGGTTCTTGTAAACCACCCCTTCTCCAAGAATTTGTCTGGGATACCCCTGAGCTAGTTGGTCAAGCTAAACAACAAATTGGAGAGTTGGAAGATAAAAGCTTGTCTGACTTAGTTCATGTTAAGGGATATTTTTCTGTGTGTGTGTGTGTGTGTTGAAGAAAGATGATATCTTCATCAATTGGTCCTTGTGATCAGTTCTTGGACCTATTGTCTTACCCCATCTTTGATTTGAGTATGGGCTACCGTCAAATCAAATCAGAACCAACGATGTTCATAATGTTGTCTTACTCGTGGTTGTCCCTCGAGCATACACCATTGTATCTTTTGGGTCTAGCCAATACTATCGCCTTGTTCACATAGTTGTGGAATTCCATCTCCATTGGAATCTTGATAAATTGTTGTTGAGCACATCGACAACATCCTTATCTCCTCCATGATGTTGTTGGACATTAAGCTAGTGTTGGGAACTTGTGCTAGCATTTTCTTCGTGCTATCTCATGAAGGATATGTTTGGATGAAAGAAGTGACTTTCTTCAATTCACGTGCACTTGATGTAAGTTGTTGCCGTGGATCTGAGAAAGATTGTTTTTGCTTCCTCTGGAATCATCCCAAGTTAGTCACGCATGTGCGAAGTACTCTATGGTTTGACAGGTTGGCCGCCTCCATTCCATATGTGTTTCCTAGCACACTAAGCCACTGATTGATTTGTTCAAAGAGAAGGAGATCCTGCTTAAGAGCAAGACTTATGCAAGGACTTCGGTATCCTCAATGATTGTTTCCCTTCTGAACTCGGTAATGTTTTATTATAAGACTACTATGTGGTCATGCTTGTCTCGGACAACATGTCCACATGTTGTAGCAGAACTAGCTCATGTTTTGGGGCTTGCTATCGTAGTTCACTCCCCGAGATTCTCGCAACGTCATCTCGTCGGTTTGTGTTGCAAACTTTCTTTTCCAGACACGTTGTCTGAATTACCCTGTTACCAACCAGATCTGAATCTTAGGTAGATATGATGGTTGGAACTTCTCCCAAGAACTATGATATAGGTTCCAGTGAAGTGGACGCACCTAGCTGGAAGCACTATTATTGTAGTATCTTGTTTAAGTCGTTTGGTCACCTCCCATGAGGATCTCGCATGACTTATTCTAGAAGTTGATCCTTATGGATTTTGTGCTCCCGAAGTCCGACCTTTTACTTGATGTTCTAGATATCAAACCATATCTATGAATGGGATACACTAGCACATCAAGGAGAACATTAGAAGTGGAGTACTAAATGTCTCTCGGTTGATCATTCAGATTTCGTCCCTTGGCCTCGCTAAGGTAAAATCCAAGAAGGTTATCTTCCTTTGCATCTGCATCGTCCATCACTGTTCATCGTGGTAGTACGTTGTGTTGCCAGGATTCTTGACACGGATATTGGTAAAACCTTGATGAATATGGAGATGCTCAAGTTCTTGAGAGCTCGCAAAAGCACTAGGTGTTATCATCGGCACTAACTGGGATTGCTCCTAGTTTCCTCGGTTATGCTAAAACTTTTCAAACAGTGGACTCACTCTCTACTGTTGAGCTTTTCCCCAATTACTAAAATCTTCCTTTGTGTTGATTTCAACAAGGTAATCCACATCATCCATTCTAATCCAGGTATGCCATTCTACCGAACCCCTCCAAACGATCGCTCGAGATTTACCCTAGGCTGGTATAGAGAGTCTCAATGATCTTTATATCAAAGGTAATTCTTTTTGCCACTTAAGGTAATAATCTACGAATCACCCTCCTCCTGGATGTCCCGCTGTGGCATCATGGAAACTCAACTCCTCGCTACGTTGACAACCGTTCACCACCCTTTTAAGCGTGGAATTTTTGTCTACCTAGTGAACCCTCATCATTTGTTCCACTCCATCCCTCTAGATGTGTGTTTTGTGTCTCAGCTCGAGTGGTGTTGCTATGTCTCATTCCGCGAGTTGATCCTAAGTTGTTCGATCTTCGAGAAGATCGATCCTTCTAGAGTCTCCTTCTCCTCTCATTGTCATGTTGGCTGGAGTTCTTAGAGCAAGACGACAATACAAAGATGGTGATTGAATCAACGTTCATTTGATGTACAACCTGGATCGTGAAGATTGCGTTAGTTGCGTTTTCCCCTTCATCTTACCCTACGCCTGAATCTCGGAACGAGATTCTTGTTTAGTAGGGGTGAGTTGTCACATCCCTAGCTTCTGGCATTGCACTAGGCTAACTTCATGTGTGCATCATGTTTAAACTTTGAAAGAAACTTGAAATAGGGATGTCCAAACCCTAGTACCAAATGGAATTCAAATAGGTTCAACCTAAAAATATTTTCAGTGAATCCAAATGGATTTCAAAAATGTTCATCATTTCTGGAAAATGCTAGAACGATACCCAGAGGTGTTGCACATTTTTCCATGACATATTTGGTCACTGAATTAAATCATATGTACTTTGCATTTGGGCATTTAAATGCTAGTAAATATTTTAAATGCTCAAATAATTCTAGAAATAAGTGTGGGCTGTTGGAATTAATCTAAACAGAGCCTATGATTATTTTCAGATTTTTGAAGGTGTCTAACTATTTTTAGTAAAGCCACAAACTTACAGAAAAATAGAAAAACAGAATTTAAAAGGGAGAGAGAAGGACTTACCTGGCAGCCCAGCCAGCCCACCACTGTAGCAGCCCAGCCGGGCAAAGCCAGCCCGGCCCACCAAGGGCAGCACTGTCTTCTTCCTCTTGCCAGGAGGAGAAGCAGCTGCGTGCCCGGCGCGCAGGCGAGCCGCGCCAGCTCCTCCCTACCTGCCTGGCTTCCCCGATCTTTTGGACGACGCCACGCACCCCCCTGGACCGCTCTCACTCTCTCCCGTGCTCCTCCCCTCCTCTGGCTCTCTCCCTCGCACCACCCGAACACGCCCGCCACCGCCGAAATGCACCACCGCGGCCACCGCCTCCCCCTCGCTTCCCTGACCGCCTCAAGAGCTCCGCCTCGTCGCCCTAGACCTTCTGCACCAATCCAAGCGACGCCAGAAGCCCCGAATTGCCGTCCCCGCCATCTTCTTCAACCTCGGTCCGCCGAGATCGCCATCACCGCCCCGCTTGCTCCGGCTCCTCCCCGAGCTCACCGTCTGCTTCGACCGACTCCCCGTGAGCTCCTCTTCCTCCTCCCCCTTCCCGTTCTTGCTCTCGAGCACCACAGCGACCGCACCGAGCTCGACCGCGCCCGCCGCCGCCACCGCACGTCGCTGTCGTGGCCACAACCATGTTGGCTTTATTCCGAGCACGCCATCGTCTTTAACGCAGTCGCAGAAGCCCATAGAACCTCCTCACGCGCCTCTCCGTGCCTTATAGCGACGGCTTCGACCTCACCCGAACTCCAGCGACCGCCAAGGTCGTTGCCGGTGCCGTTTCCGGCCACCCCAGCATCTCCCACCGCCACCACTCGGCGCGCGCGAGCTCCAACTCCACGTAGCAGCTCTCCACCGTCGATTTGGTCGCCGGAGGAGGAAACCCGCACCTCTCCGCCGTCCCTGGCCCTGCCGGCGAGGAGCCCCGGGTTAACTCCGACGAGTTTGACCCGGTCTGACCCTAGTTTGACTTCCCCTGAGTCACTGACGAGTGGGCCTAGGCCCCAGCTAATCCTAGATTAGTTTTTAATTAAGTTTAATTACTCCACTAACATTTTTAGTTAGTAGTAGTTCAACACTAATTAATTTATATTAGTTAGTTAGTCACTGATGTGTGGACCCCACACATTAGGTTTGACCTGGACCCGGCTTTGTTGACCTGCTGACATCACACTGACGTCAGGCTGATGCAGTAAATCATTTTCTGGATTTATTGTTTTTAGTAAATTCCAAAAAATAGTATAAACTTCTAAAAATTCATAGAAATTCAACCGTAACTCCAAATGAGATAAATTATATATGAAAAATGATCAGAAAAATCCAATCTATCCATCTGTACCATTTTCATGCATGTTAGCATAGCTTATGGCTGCTGTTTAGGCCAAATCATATAAATGGCATTTAAACCTTCACATATGGAGTTTGAATTTGAACCTAGGGTTCAAACCAACTTCATTTAAATTGTTGCTAGTTGCATTAGCTCAAACCACAACATATTGCCATGTCATGATCATGCATCATATTGTTGCATTGCATTGATTATGTTCTTCCTTGTTTGCCGGTAATTGTCCCCTCTCGATAGACATGTACCGACGATGAGATCGATGACACCGATGAAGAACTATTACTATCTTCAGAAGTGCCAGGCAAGCAAAATCCCCTTGTTCATTCCGATACAATCCCACTCTCTCACTCCTGCTCTCTTTTACTGCATTAGGACAACACCGATTCAACTATTACATGCTGCGGTAGTTGAACCCCTTTTCCTCTGCATGACCTTTCATTGCCACAGTAAATAGATGAAACCCACTAGCATGAGTAGGAGTTGTTTGAGCCCTGATGTGCCTACTCATTCATGTTTGTTTGTCATGCCTGCTACTGCTTAGAGTTGAGTCAGGTCTAATTCATCTGGGATGAATTGGAATGTCGTGAACATGTCCTACTATTGAGAGCTAAGTGTGTGAACACAATTTGGTAAAGGTAGCGGTGATAGGCCATGTAGGAGTACATGGTGGGTTGTCTCATTGCAGCCGTCCTCAGGAACTGAGTTCTGTGTTTGTGATCCATGAACAACTACTACCACACATTGGGATCCTTAATTGACTCTCTCGACTTATTAATCAATATGATCTCTGTCCAGGAGTTGCAACTAGTTTCTGGTGTTTGTAGGTAGTGTTAGTAGTCTACCAAGTGGCACCCGGTATAGGTGGGCTTGGGACAGACTAGGCACAGTGGCACGGTGTACCAAGTGGCACCCGGATGGTGGGCTTGGGAACCCTGCTCACATCGTTTGGGGCCGTGAGCGACACCCCGGCCGGATCTCCTTGCGGATGGAACCCGAATAGGCGATAAACCTGGACGAGAGACTTGTGTGGTTAGTCAGGTCGTGGCCGACACCCTCGCTGGGCTTCCGCTTGAAGGTTGTCGAGTACATGTCGTGTAAACGGCGGTAAGTGGTGAGAGCGTGTGTGAAGAAGTACACCCCTGCAGGGTTAACATCATCTATTCGAATAGCCGTGTCCGCGGTAAAGGACTTCTGGGTTGCTTGTACAGTTCATAGACAAGTGAAAGTGGATACTCTAAAATACGCAAGATAAGAGTGAGTGCTATGGATGGCGTTCTCGTAGGGAGACGGGAGCGGATCCATAGTGGTGTATTGATATCGTGAATATGTGGACTCGTGTGCGCCACCTCAAAAGAGTTACTTGCAGTCGTAGTTCAGGATAGCCACCGAGTCAAAGCTGGCTTGCTGCAGTTAAACCCCACCATCCCTTTGTTGATAATGATGCATATGTGATAGCTCTGATGTAAGTCTTGCTGGGTACATTTGTACTCACGTTTGCCTATCTTATGTTTTTGCAGAGAGACTTCAGTCTTACTAGTAGTTTCGCCTGGACTTCGACGTTTAGCTTGTTACCTCAACTACGATCTTGTGCCCTCGGCAGGATCTGGTAGATAGTCAGGCTTCTCAGCCTTTTTCATTTCTAGATGTCTGTACTCAGACATGTTAAGCTTCCGCATGTGCTTTGACTTGTATGCTCTGAATGTTGGGTCATGAGACTCATGTTTGTATTATCTCGCTCCTCGGAGCCTATTGAATAAATACTTGAGTCGTAGAGTTATGTTGTGATGCCATGTTGTATTTGCACATATCGAGCATATTGCATGTATGATTTGAAATGCTTGATATGTGTGGGATCTGACTATCTAGTTGTTTATCCTTGGTAGTCTCTCTTACCGGGAAATGTCTCCTAGTGCTTCCACTGAGCCTTGGTAGCTTGCTACTGCTCCGGAACACTTAGGCTGGCCGGCATGTGTCCTTCTTCGTTCCTGTGTCTGTCCCTTTGGGGAAATGTCACGCGATGTCTACCGGAGTCCTGTTAGCCTGCTACAGCCCGTTTTACCAGAGTCCTGCTAGCCCAGTTGCTACAGCCCGGATTCACTTGCTGATGACCGACACGTTCGTTGTTGGGTCATGTATGTCTGTCCCTATAAGTTAGTGCCACTTTGGGTTCACGACTAGCCATGTCAGCCTGGGTTCTTTGTCATATGGATACTAGCGGAACTATCATATACGTGAGCCAAAAGGCAAATGGTCCCGGGCCTGGTAAGGTGGCACCCGTAGGAATACCGTGCGTGAGGCCGCAAAGTGATATGATGTGTTACATGCCAGATTGTTGTGACTTAGGATCGGGGTCCTGACAGCGGTGGACGACGGTGAGGCCTAGGAAGGGGACGACGTGGAGCCAGGAAAGACGCGGTAGTGGACGCCCACGCGGAGAGGAGTATGAGGGTTCACTGGTTCGGCTGCGGTGTGAGGCTGTCGTCGCCGCAGAATAACAGGGGGTGTGGGTGAGTGGAGGGATGGCCTGGCCAGCGGTGGGAGTAGTAGGGGCGGTGAGGCCTCTACGGCAGCACGGCTGGCCACGAGAGGCAGGAGAAGGCGGCACGACCGACACTGCTTTGGGCGGCTGGAGCAAGAAGACCAGAGGTTGAAGAAGCATGACAGCCGTTGGATGGACATCGTACGGTCACTTCAGCTAGAATCGTTTATATTGACTCAATTGACAAAGCCCTTGGTACGCGTCAACTTAGTAGGCCCATAGGCCAGTTTCCAAAATGGTGCGCCCCAGATGTCAGGGGGAGGAATCATTTTTTGGGCGGGTGAAGCTAGAATATCCGAGATTGAAGAAGAAGCACGACATCCGTTGGATGGACATCCAACGGCCATTGCTGCTAGAACAGTGTGTTGACTATAAGTTGACATAGCCTTGCATACGCGTGAACTCCTTTTTTTAAGGGACGCGTAAACTTAGTAAGGCCACAAGTGTGTGGTAGAGAACTTATAGCCCATTTGAGATTTGTAAGAATGTGCAACCCATTTTTGAATTCTAACGGAATTTACTACAGCCCATTTATAGTTTGTTAAAAGTACAACCCATTTCAACCAACCGTTCAAAACAGAATTCAATAAAATTTCCCACATTTTGATGGGATCCGAAATATTTTTATCCTGAAATTTCTAGTCAAATTAAATACAATTTCAATATAAATTTATATTACGTAAAAATCCAACGAAACATTACGCTCACAACAATAATGAAATTAAAATTTTCAATATCCAAAAATAATATTTTATAAACTAATTACGTGTTTGGTGCATTTTTCTATAGTTACTGCCAATTTTTATAATTACATCCCATTTATTATTTCTTAAAGCCAATTTTCTTGTTAACCTAATGCATCCCTCCTAGGAAAGATTTGCAGCCCAACAGGGCGGAGAATAACAACTTGACCTTGCCTGGGTATTCCTAAAAAAAGTATAGCTGGGCTAGCCATTTTCAGCTTGAAGAAAATTAATATCTGGGCTGGATATCTGGCCTAGGCTAGACGGGCCACAGCCCGCCCAGTTAATACCTGCAGCGATGTTTTCGTTGTTTTTCAGAGGAGAAAAATTAATATCTGGGCTAAACGTCGCTCAAGAAAGACTCTGCAGTGCTCACACCTCAAAAACACAAATACTGCTCGAGCTGCTTGGTCCCAGCTGTCGGGTGATGTCTACTACACAAACTTCTTCTTGTAGACGTTGTTGGGCCTCCAAGTGCAGAGGTTTGTAGGATAGTAGCAAATTCCCTCAAGTGGATGACCTAAGGTTTATCAATCCGTGGGAGGCGTGGGATGAAGATGGTCTCTCTCAAACAACCCTGCAACCAAATAACAAAGAGTCTCTTGTGTCCCCAACATACCCAATACAATGGTAAATTGTATAGGTGCACTAGTTCGGCGAAGAGATGGTGATACAAGTGCAATATGGATGATAGATGTAGGTTTTTGTAATCTGAAAATATAAAAACAGCAAGGTAACAAGTGGTAAAGTGAGCGTAAACGGTATTGCAATGCTAGGAAACAAGGCCTAAGGTTCATACTTTCACTAGTGCAAGTTCTCTCAACAATAATAACATAACTGGATCATATAACTATCCCTCAACATTCAACAAAGAGTCACTCCAAAGTCACTAATAGCGGAGAACAAACGAAGAGATTATTGTAGGGTACGAAACCACCTCAAAGTTATCATTTCTGATCGATCTATTCAAGAGTCCGTAGTAAAACAACATGAAGCTATTCTTTCTGTTCGATCCATCATAGAGTTCGTACTAGAATAACACCTTAAGACACAAATCAACCAAAACCCTAATGTCACCTAGATACACCAATGTCACCTCAAGTATCAGTGGGTATGATTATACGATATGCATCACACAATCTCAGATTATCTATTCAACCAACACAAAGTACTTCAAGGAGTGCCCCAAAGTTTCTACCAGAGAGTCAAGACGAAAACGTGTGCCAACCCCTATGCATAAGTTCACAAGGTCACTGAACCCGCAAGTTGATCACGAAAACATACATCAAGTAGATCACGTGAATATCCCATTGTCACCACAGATAAGCACATGCAAGACATACATCAAGTGTTTTCAAATCCTTAAAGACTCAATCCGATAAGATAACTTAAAAGGGAAAACTCAATCCATTACAAGAGAGTAGAGGGGGAGAAACATCATAAGAACCAACTATAATAGCAAAGCTCATGATACATCAAGATCGTTCCGAGTCAAGAACACGAGAGAGAGAGAGAGAGAGAGAGAGAGAGAGAGATCAAACACATAGCTACCGGTACATACCCTCAGCCCCGAGGGTGAACTACTCCCTCCTCCTCATGGAGAGCGCAGGGATGATGAAGATGGCCACCGGTGAGGGATCCCCCCCTCGAGTAGGGTGCCGGAAAAGGGTCCCGATTGGTTTTTGGTGGCTACAGAGGCTTGCGGCGGCGGAACTCCTGATCTATTATGCTCCTTGATGTTTTTGGGGGTATATGGATACATATAGGTGAAAGAAGTCGGACGGGGGTGCCACGAGGGGCCCACGAGGATGGGGGCGCACCCAGGGGGTAGGGCGCGCCTCCCTGCCTCGTGGCTTCCTTGAAGATTCCTTGACGTCTACTCCAAGTCTCTTGGATTGCTTCCGTTCCAAAAATAACTCTCTCGAAAGTTTCATTCCGTTTGGACTCCGTTTCATATTCCTTTTCTTCGAAATACTGAAATAGGCAAGAAAACAACAATTTGGGTTGGGCCTCCGGTTAATAGGTTAGTCCCAAAAATAATATAAAAGTGTATAATAAAGCCCATAAACATCCAAAACAGGTAATATAATAGCATGGAACAATAAAAAATTATAGATACATTGGAGACGTATCATCGGCCGATTCTTGTGCAATTCTCTCGTTTATTCACTACATAGGTTGACAATGGTGTGGGACCGTGATGTCAGGAAACCAGGAGAAAGCAAAAAAAATATAGTTTCATATAATAAGGAGGCACTTGCGTACGTGAGGCTATCGCCCTGGTGGGTCCCCATTGTCATCCTCTCCAAGTAAAGTCATCTCCTCGCCAGCGGGCAACCCCCAACCCAAAACGGTCAGCGCCGCCCGCCCTGCTTCCCGGTGCAGGCGATTGCTCCGCCTTCAAATGACACAAGTGCAATCCATCCGTCCGTCTGCCGCCCACATTAATGATACATGGTTGCCGAGGCGGCTACTCCGGTGCCACACGTCCGTCCCTCCGCCGCCCACCATTGCTATATAAACTACTGCGTCGGCCATAGCCGCAGTCATCCGCATCCGTTCCCTTTCTCCTGTCCACACCGCTACTGCCCACCATGGCTTCCTCGCGCTCCAGCACTCTCCGAGACGGGAGAATGATGGACCACAAGGAGATGGCAGACATTGTTGCCGACTGGCTGGCCGGGAGGCAGCCAGAGGACGACAACGTCCCAATGGAGAACATGGTAGTCGACGATCCGGCGCCAACCCCCTCCTCCACGCCATCCTTGCCGGTGCATTGCACCATGACCATCGGCGAGGCCCATGCCCAATATATGGACACGGTGAGGCAGAAGCGTGAGGAGCAGTTCCAGGAGGTGCAGGCCGACGCTGCCTACAACCACAATCTCCTCCAGGAGCACCTGTAGGCGGAGGAGAAGATCACCACGGAGCGGGCGGAGCAGGAGGCACTGCTTGACTCGTACCGCTCTGCCCGCGAGGGCCGCCTCGAGCGTTGGCGGTACCGCATGTGGGTGGCGGAGGCTGCGGCTGCCTACAAAGAGGGCGATGAAACGGGTGAGGCGCTGTTTGGCGAGACTGAGGACGAGGCAGTGGACAATGCCGGCTCCGACGAGTCCCCGCTCCACTGGCGTCGATGAGGCCATGCTCCGCCAAGGCCCCGCGGCGCCAACAATGAGGCAGAGGACACCACCGGCTCTGCCGAGGCCCCGCCAAGGCCCCGCCCCACCAACAACAAGGCACAGGACATCGCCGGCTCATCCGAGGCCCCACCCTGCCGTCAACGAGGGGGAGGATTTCCACTGCTCTGCCAAGGCACTGCCCACCGGCAATGAGATAGAGGACATCGCCGGCTCCACCGAGGCCCCGCCCCGCTGCCAATGAGGCCGCGCCACACAGAAAACAAGGAAGAGTAGAACACGGTAGGTCGCCGCTGCTCGGGTCCAAGTAAGGCCACCGCTGCTACCCTCCGGTTGAAGCCAAGCTAGGCGGGTTGACCATTGACGGCCGTATAGCTTCTTGGCAGCGACGTGGAGTCGGAGAGCTATGCTGGAGAAGGACACTGCCTCTACTTAACTGCTGGTGCAGTTGGCTAACTGGCACGTGGGCCCAATAGGCCACATGTCAGTTACGCAACTGCACCTGTAGTTAAGTCACTGAAGCTTCTGTCCGGCTCAGCTGGACACAGGTGGGTAGCTTTGGTTAATTAATTATACCTCCAGCACACCCCTTTTTAGTTGAAGAATATATGAAATGTAATGAAATCCGGCATGTTTATATGAAATCCGACCGTGTATGAATGAATTTATTTCGATTAGTTCGAATTCTTGTATCACTGGCATTGGATGAACATGCAAAACAATACGTACTAGCATTATTCCCAGGGTGATCACCTTGTTTGCAGAAGTTTCACATGTACTCCCTCCACTCCTTTCTAGTCTGTATACAAGTTTTGTCTGTAGTCAAAGTATCACTACTTTAACCAATCTTATAGAAAAAAGTATGCACTTTCACAATGTGCGAAGTAAAAAGGAACAGAATGAGTACAAAGAGTTTGAGCAGCTTTTTAGCGTTCCTATACATTGCAATCAAACACACAGGCCTGACAATTCATAGAGAACATTCAAAACAATCAATGATTATGCATCTCAGCGATTCATATGTCAGAGCCAATATTTACTTCATGACTAAAAAATAAATAAAAAATTGATCGACGATGCTGACAGCAAAGGTCGTCCCATTTGAAAACATCAAACACATGTCTTCTTGCTAAAAACAATGAGCAAAATTTGACAAGGTTGTCCCATTCCAAAATATCAAATGCCTACGATTGTGGAATGGGCAGGGTTTGCCATCAGTTCGGACATTGACATGGCACCTCGTGCTAAATAAACCAGCTGTTCTTTTTGTGCAGTTCCACCAAAATCAACTAAATTCGCGCGTAGCTTGTATGATTTCGCCCTTCTATGTTGCAACGCCTTGAACTTATCGGCACCTCCTTTCTTGTGGTGGAAATGAATGATTCGATGTATTCATGAACATTTTGAGCAGTTCCCATTGAAATCAAGCTGATCACCCCTATTTGCACAAATACAAATTAAGTGATTAGTATAAAGCAAACTGTACTATGAATTGACAGTTTAAACAGGCACCTACATGGTCCATGTAGAGCATACTTTTAGAAAAATGGAACTCACCGGAAAGAATCCAAGAACAACATTGTACTCACGCATCACAGCAAGAAAAAGGAGATTTGTTAGTCCTTCTGAGCTGAAGTTAGTTTGGTCTTGTGGGGAGTAATGTAACCATCCTTCAACTGCTCCTTCTGATGACAAGATAGACATGGCTTCTTCATCCTGGCATAATCGGAACTAGTCACTTCACGTACTCCATATTCTTCTTCAAAGGAGGATGATCCTGTTGTGCAAAGACAAGAGAACAACTAAATGCTAGCATCCCTGTTTTCTCAAAAAAAAGAAAGGAAATATTTAAAACAACATAGATGTAGCACTTCTCGAGGACAATACCACTTTTTCACGACAATATCTAAACAGTAGCACAAAAACAAAAGAGATGACAAAGCTCAAACATATGGATGAAATCAGTGGGCGAGTACCAACCTTTGTTAGGAGGCTTATTGTGTATAGCATACAGATCAAGCACTTCTCCGGAACCATCTGTTGCTATCTACTGTGGTGGCCATGCTTACTATATACTCCTCGATTATTTTAATGTTTCCAACATCTTCTTGAGCAGTTCCACTAAAATATATGGTATCTTCAAAGAAGATCCCTGTTTGCACAAGTATAGATAATTATGTATTACATTAAGAGTGGCATCAAATCAGTGGCAAAACAATTGCTCGTTCCATCCATAGCAATAAATTAAGATGCAAAACTATATCATTACTTGTGTCATCACAGTTCCAGTGCTTCATTACAGCACCGGGAGTTGATTTTTGTTTTTCTTCCTCTTGTTCTTCCCCTTCATCACTTGGTTCAATAACAGACAAGCTTCGCCTTCAATGTAAGATTTGGCATGTCAATTAGGGAGCACAAGTATAGCACTAAACAATGACATTAATTTTCTGATGAAAGTGGCAAAATACAGGCCAACAGTTGTGAAATATCCTTACCTTACCTCAATGGGATATTACGGTGCACATACAGATTGGAAGTCTTGTCTCCATTTGTGCAGTTCACTAAAATCAAGCAACATTATCATACA
This sequence comes from Triticum dicoccoides, assembly GCF_002162155.2. NCBI lineage: Eukaryota > Viridiplantae > Streptophyta > Magnoliopsida > Poales > Poaceae > Triticum > Triticum dicoccoides. The sequence continues at coordinate 212,715,549 of NC_041387.1, read as the reverse complement.
AGTAGCACAACATATGAAAGCACATTGCATAATCATGTGAAAGGAGGTTAGTACTGACCTCTCATGACGCGGAATTCAAACAACTCACAAGAAGAAGATCTGAACCAAATTTGCCAACACGGATAGGAAGTAAGATCTCCTCTTGTGCAGTTCCACTAAGATCAAGCAATCAAGCAACATTGTTGGTGTGACATTTTGGTTGAACTGCACAAAACACTCTTAAAACAAAAGTGTTTTGTGCACTGCAACAAAAGGTCACAATGGCAACGAGTTGAAGTAGATAACCCTGTTTACACAGAGGTGCAAAGGAAACAACTAGTGGTCAATAATGGTGGATAACACAGAAGCCAACAAAAAGAAGCATCTACCTTATCTAAATGGGAAAGAAAACAAGACAGTAGCATTTCTCAAACGGTGCCATTGATTAATATTAACATAGAGATTATATTAACAATAAAATTCATTAAACATGTAATTTGCTTTTAACTGTGGCATTGTGTCAATTTTCCAACGACATTATTAGAGGGTGTTTGTTTACAGGGACATTTTGGTGTAGGGACTAAAAAAACTCCGTGTCAGTCCCATCTAAACCAAACAGGAAGGACTTTTAGGGACTAAAAGTGGGCATTTGGGACTAAAGAAAGAAGACCCCGAGGGAGAGTCTTTTTGGGACCTTTTCCAACAGTTGCCCCTGCCACGCATCGCACCTTGTCTCTATTAGTTCATTACTAGGGGTAACATGGTCTTTTAGCAAGTCATTTAATAACCTCTAGCCCATGTTTAGTCCCTGGAACCAAGCAGGTAGGGACTAGGGAGTTTTTAACCAAACAGGGCCTTAGATTAACAACAGCTAAAGAGTTGCACGGGACAGTGGACGCACCAGCACCATGTGCATCAACCGATGGACTGGGGTGATGCACAGTCTGTTGCAACAAAGAACAAACAACCAAGGAGCATATTTGTGTTGGTCCTAGTTTTGTTATCTTTAGACACCTTTCCCTATGTGAGCGCAGCAAATCTAGTCCTGCTCAAACTCTACAGCCTTGTCCCCCAAAACAAAAGACCAGTTCGTTATAGATGTGCGTACTGCGTTTGTCATTGTTTTCCCTTTTCGGCCAACGTAGGTGCTGGATAGCCAGTCTGTACTAGTACTTTTGCCCCTTCCTTTCCTCTTTGAACCACGTCCTAGATTTATGCTATACAACTTTCCCCACAACTTTCCCCCATTCCTTTCCTCTTTGAACCACGTATTAGAGTCATGCGATACAAGTTTCCCCACTACTTTCCCCCTTCCTTTCCTTTTTGAACCACGTCCTAGATTCATGCTATACAACTTTTCCAACTACTTTCCCCCACTCCTTTCCTCTTTGAACCACGTCCTAGATTCATGGTATACAACTTTCCCCACTACTTTCTTGTTTGATCCAACACCTAGATTCGAGTGCAGAAGCAGAAAAAGCCCACATGCAGCTAGAGCAATGCATGTGGAATAAGTAAATTATACCTTAAGGTTCTTGGGGCGTGGTTCAGTGGGCGACCGGAGGGCGGTGAAGAAGAAGGGGTTGGAGGCCCTCCCGCACCGCCGCTGGGTGAAAGTGAACAGCTGCGCCGGTAGTGGATTCCCTCCATCGCCGACGGCGACAGCCTTAAGCCTCCTTCCCTTCCCGGCGGACGGATCCTGCTGGCTCTTTGACCAGTAGTGAGGGGAGAGAGAGGCCAACAAAGTCTTGTTTAGATCTGGAGAGGGTGAGAGAGTATGAAGAGAGCAACTACAAGCGCTGAGAGAGAGAGGCCAACAAAGTCTTGTTTAGATCTGGAGAGGGTGAGAGAGTGTGAAGAGAGCAACTACAAGCGCTGAGGCTCCAGCGTGTATATATATACTGGAGAGAGAGTGTGAAGAGTGCAAACCCTAGAAAACAAGTGCCGAGGCTACAGCTTATACATGATGAGTTGATTATACGGTCACTACGAGATCATATAGCTCCGTATCCATCCATTTTGACCAGTCCAAGAATCCTCCTGGTATGAATTATGCTCAAGTGTAGTTATCGAACCCGAGACCTCAAGTTTGATGAGCAAACAGGCTAACCAGCTACACAACCCTCATGTTATGTTTAACGAGAGGAAAATAACCTTTTATACATTCCTGCATTCGTGTGACAAGCATGCCATGTTTTTTTTGTGTGGGAGTCATTGGGATTTAAATCATAATCGTGTCATGTGGCTTTGGTGGTAAGACTATCCACAATGGTGCAGAAATAATGCAGCCTTAGTCACCTTACCTCTCTCCATGTAGTACGTTGGATCCCACGAGTCAGAGGGTGAAACAAAACAAATTAATAAGAAAAATAAAAGCACCAGCGGTGTATCTTACCTCACACATCGCGCTAATGCTCGGGAACACTGTCCAATTGATCCCTCTATTCGCTCACGTACTATTTTAAGTGAATCCTTATTATAACATGCACACAATTTTGGGCACTTGTATTCGACCTAAGTCAGTGTGCCACCGTATCTCGTACTACTCCCTCCGTCTAGGTGTAATAAGTCACGTTAGAAGGTGCAGCGGGACCAAGGTGCAAGCATATTGGAGGAGAAGGAGAAAATTGACCGGTCATTCCTCCAATCAAAGCCCTGATTTTTGTCTCTAAACGCAACAATTAATCCAAACAACTAACAGATGCCGTTTTAGCTACCATGCAGGGCCACATATTAACTCGCATGCAAGCCGACTTTGATTTCTTGACTGATCAACGCGTAGTTGCGCTCCATGCATTGAGTTTCCGGGGGAGATAACAAGGCAGAGTAAGGAGCGTTTGGTTACATTGCTTAGCTAGGCTAGTCATAATAGTGAGTAACTTGGACTAGTAACATGCATATGTTACTACTCTATGTTACTACTACGCGAAGTTTGCCGTCGAAAGCGAGTCGATCTAGCTCTCCTGAGCTAGCAAGGTTTTTCTAGCCCACCCAAGCAAGCTGGCCCACAAAAGCTAACATATTTTAACAGTTCCAAACGCCTAACCTTGCCCGGCTATGCTATAAGTTGTTCTTGCTAAGGATCCAAATGCTCCCTAAGTAACAACGCTCGCTAGCAACGAGCCCGGGAGGGGATTGAGATGCGAAGTTAATGGACGACGCCTAAACATTTTGGGAATATCTGATTTCCGTAAGATGACTTAACACCTAGACGGAGGGAGTACTACTCCTCAGTCCAGATTTGATGGAATATTCGTCACCTCTTCTCTTCTTGTACGTACTCCATTTGTATCTCACTTCCTGTGGCTTCACACTCGCACAATTTTCCTATTCTATGAACCTGTGTGTGCGTGTGCATGTGTGTGTGTGTGTTTAACAGCATGTGTGTGTTAGAGAGAGCGATAGATCGACCTACTCCTACAAAGATATGGTGTGTAGTGTATGATTTTAGCCGCGAGAGTCAGTGCATCCTCTCGTTTCCGGGCGTCCGGTAGGGACAGGTGGACAGCTGCCACGCCCGCTCCTGACCAGCCTGGCCCACCCAAAGCCCCTCCATCGCCCGCGCACGCTTCTCGCCCGAAACGGTCAGCGCCGCTCCAAATAATCGGTGCCGCATTCATGCCCGGTCAGAGCGGACGTGACCTCTCACTGGTGCCTGCGTTGAAGGGAGAAGCGGATTCAAGAGTGATGGTTGCTTCGTCTGTCCAACTTACTGCTGGGTCTATGTGATTTGATGGCTCATTGGTCATTATTACTGAGGTGGTAGGACTGCTGGATGTCCCACGCTTTCGGCAAAAGGAGGTACTACTAGATTACAATTTTCTCCATACTTACAGCAGAGGAGTGCAAGAGCAGTGAAAACACGCAGGCTCAGTGATTACATGGCCCACATCACACTATCACCATATTTTCTGGACATCGTGCGACACCTAACTCTTTACATAGTACTCCCTCCGTTCCTAAATACTAGGTGAGTCCCCGCGCATTGCCGCGGAATAGCCATATATCTCTATGCGTAAAATTATCGATTTCATAGAACTAAAAAAACTCTATAACTGCATGACAAATGTGGTAGCCAAACTAAAAAAACTCTCATCATCATATAGATCATCCCACGTAAGGAAAAAAGATCAGCCAACTCCTACTGCATAATGGGATTATATTTTTCTTTTTGACATGTTAATGGGACTTAAAAGCTCACTTACATGCATGCTACCGGTGCATGCTTGCATGCAGACTTGTTGATGTGATTTAAAACCCACTCACATGCATGCCATGGCATTTCTGCATGCTTGCATGTGGCTTAGTGCGGAGCCTCCCAACGTCTAGATCAGACGGCTATTATGGACTGATTTAGTTAATCTAACGGCTACATTAATTTTGATGATGTGGCTCAAGGAGAGGATAGAGAATTCCTAGTAGTGGGGGCTAGCTATTTAGATATAGTAGATAAGTCTTTGTAGAGATTCCACTAGTTGGACTACATACGGAACAAAATGAATGAATATACACTTAAAATGCATCTATATACATCCGCATGTGGTTCATGGTGAAATCTCTACAAAGACTTATATTTAGGAACGGAGGAAGTACTAGTATATTACGTACTGTAATTTATCAGCGAGATAAATTTGTACAATGCTATGAAGCTTCCAGATTCTGTTACATGTATCTTGCGTCCAAGGTTGCCCGTTGCAACATTTCATCAAATACAAAGGAGACAAACATGCATGCTATTGCATCTCAATGACTGACAGATCATAGCAAGTATGTACTCCCTCCGTTCCAAAATAAGTGTATCAACTTTATGCAAACTTTAGTACAAAGTTGTACTACTACTAAAGTTGACACTTATTTTGGAACAGAGGCAGCTAAAGAAAAAAACGATCCATGCCGCCCTTGAACCATAAACACTAACCAGGCTTCAATTTGTTGGCAACGTTCGAGCTTCCTAAGAAATGAAGTTTGCAACCTTTTGACCATCGGATCATTTTGTGCAGTTTCACCAAAATCGAGATGAGCATCCCTGTGGCAAAGAAATTGAAGAAGCGTGATTAGAATAAGATTACTGGGAATAGTTGATGAGACCTAAACTCATCACAAATATAGTACATAGAATCCAGTAGAGGTATGTGCGGGGAAAGAAGTAGAGAAATATCCACATGGAGTGATGTGGGCAGCTGGAGCAAAAGCCGGCTGTAAAGGGAGTTGTACCTGAGGGATGTCGGGATGTAGTTCAACCTTGAGGAGGGCGGCGGGAGGTGGCAACTGCCCACGTCGCGGCAGTGATCAAGGGACAAAGGCAACCTCACCGGCTTTGTGAGAGAGAACGGCGGGGACCCCTGACCGGGACGTGCCGACAGTGGGTTTTCGCCATCGGCGACGGCGACCGCATCTACACTAAGCATCCACCCCTTCCCCCAGTGGACGTGATCCGCCGGGATGTTAGAGATGTGGCCGTAGTTGTTTTGTGCAAGAGAGTATGAAGAGAGCAACCCCAGCAAGCAACCGTGTAGGTTGCCCCGTCCTGACTATGTATATAGTGGAGCGGTTTCCTTTTCTCTCCATATGAACCTATCATATTGCGTACGTGCCACTGAAGAAAAAAACTTTATTTATAAATGACGCGGCACCTACTACTTGTTCTCCTATAACCTTGCGCTTGGCATCTCCAAAATATTAACCTTGCGATTGGCTCTTCGCCTCTTCGGGAAGTCGAGCAATAATGGTGCTGAAGTATATATCGTTCTGGCTATATGAGACCGAATGAATTGTTGCACGTCCACCACGTGGGCGAGGGTCGAGGGGCGAGGGAGAGTGCGTACTATTACGTCCATTTCCGGGGGTGTTTGTTTCCAGGGACTTTTTAGTGTAGGGACTAGAAAAAGTCCCTCTTAGAGACTTTTTAACCAAACAGGAGGGACTACTAGGGACTAAAACTTGCTTTTTGGGACTTAATGAAGAAGACTCTCAAGGAGAGTATTTTTTGGGACTTTTCAAACAATGCCCCTCCCTGCACCCATTGCCCCGCCGCCCCATGGTGTTGTTTGGTTGTTATTTTTCTGTATACTAGGGGTAACATGGTCATTCAATAACCTCTAGGGAGGGACGAGGGACTTTTTAGTCCCTGAAAACAAACAGGGAGGGACTTTTTAAGGAGTAGGGACTTTTTAGTTGGTACTAGAGAAAGTCCTAGGACTTATGAACCAAACAGGGCCTCAATATGGACTACATATGGAGCAAAATGAGTGAATCTACACTCTAAAATACATTTATATACATCAGTGTTTGGAGTATGTACTAGTAGTTCATATTGAAATCTACTAAAGGACATAAATATTCCAAACAATATGATAATATCTCTAACCAAGGTAGTAGGGACAAGGAGTAAACGGAGGGAGTAGTAAAATTTTCTCCTCGTCCTGCGAGCCACCACGCGCGTGGGCGAGGGAGCGGGCGTAAGGCGTATAGTAGTACTACTACTAGTAAGCAAGCTTCACCTCATCCTACGAGCCACCCCTCCCATGGGCGGGGGAGACGGCGTACTAAGCAAGCTTCTCCTTGTTCTGCAAGTTGACGAGACACATCAAAAGTACTCCAATGTATAGAGCCTTGCCTCTAAGGTAGGCCCCACATGGTTTGCCTCTTTTTTAACATAACACGTCAACTCGCAATTTGTTTGTTCATCCGTGGTAGACGATCCTCCCTCCACCAAGTGGACAACCAGTACACGTGCCAAATTACCATGTGGGCTGCCTTTTCGTACAGAAATGAGCTCCACCATGTACCCGCGCGGGTGTGGTTGGGAAAGAGACAGGAGTACGTGCAACGTGCGTGCACCTCTTCTCTTCGTGCACATCCCCCACCTACGTGGGTGTGTGTGAGAGATACAAACCGCGTTCGTGGGTGTTTTTTGTTTTGGGGGGTGGGAGGGGTGGGGTTGATTTCGTGAATGTATTTTTGTGGGAATATGTGTTGATGACATCTCAAACAAAATTTTGCATGCAATGTGTGTGAAATGGAGGCCTATCCATATCATATATAGAGGGTCGGGCGATCCACGAGAAGATAGGGAGGGGTCATAGATATCGATAGAGTCAAAGAGAAGATCAAGTGGGTGGGTGCGAGATCGATGAAGAGAGCCATCGAAATTGTGTGCGTGTGCAAGTCAAAGATATAGGGCGACTGACCTACTGGAATGTCAGAGGGCATTGGTCAAGTTTGTGTGTGGCGGGGAGACATGACTAGAGTGCTTGATGTATCGGTGCATGGGGGGAGGGATGGGGAGGGGTAGGCAGAGGCCTAACTATATAGGTAGAACGACTCATATATGTGTTCAGAAGGAGAGACCCAACTATGTCTTGAGGGAGAAAGGTCGACATCCATACATAACTGAAGGACGGGAAATAGGATGGAACAGAGAGAGAGAGAGAGAGAGGAGAGAGAGAGGGAGGGAGAGGGGTAGAGTGTTGGATGGGTGATAGAGTTGCTTCTCGAAGATGGTGGGAGAGGCCTACTAGACAAACTGAGGGTGGAACTGCAATATTATCAATAAGAGTGGGGATGTGTATATGTGTTTGCCTGTGCATGATAGATCTATCGGGACGCATCCATGGATGATGAAGGGGAACCAAGTGTTTGGTAAGCAAACCTAACTAGATCGGTAGAGCAATTATTGTTTGTCGGAGGAAGGGAGAGACACAACTAATGAGGTAGATCGATCGACGTGTGGGGAAAAATGAGTTATAAGGACCTAGCTAGCTATATATATAGCGGGACATCGGTCGGTGTATGTCCATTTGTTAGGGGCAAATAAGGCCTAGCGAGATGGATAGACAAAGAGAATGGAGCTAGGAGGTGGTGCGAGAGGCCCAGCTACTAGCTAGTTAGGGGGAGGAGTGTGCAGTTGTGAGATCAATGAAAAGAGGGGCGAGAATTTACAGGTGTGTGGGACAGTATGAGAGACACGAGGCAAGGACACATAAAGGAGGAGATTGAAGGTGCATGTGTATGTTGTAGGCAGACATCGTTGGAGAGGTTTGTCGATCGGTGTGTGTCAGAAAGGAGTTGTGGAGACTTTGGGAGAACGACCTAATGAAAAAAATATGAATGTGCGCGATGGATAGAATGCTGAGGGAGGGGGAGGGCGAGGAGGGCGTGTGCATGCACGAGAGAAAGTTAGTGGTAGCTACAAAGGTTAGAGGATTGTGTGGGTGTAAGAGACTAACAAAGATCATAATTTGATATGAAAATGGATTCATATATGAAAGTGCAATTATCCCTAGGTGGTTTTGGTAATTCCTAAAAACATATAGCTCATTGAGCTAATGCTATTTCAAGATAAATATTTTAGGAAAGCTCGATGATTGGCATGGCATGGATGAGAAAAGTGGACCCCTCAAAATGCTAAGGACAAAAGGATTGGCTCAAGCTCAAAGCTCAAGACTCTAAATTTTCTATTTTAGTGATCCAAGATCACATTGAGTCTATAGGAAAAGCCAATACTATCAAGGAGGGATGAGGTGTTGCTTAATGAGGTTCTTTCTCAAAATGCTTAGTGATATGCTCCAAAGCCCTCAACTACTTTCTCACATCCACATATGACCTAAACCAAAATTCAAACTCAGCCCCACCGATTCTTTCTATCCAGCGCCACCGAGTTCAGATGTCATAGCCACTGCGACAAACCCTAGGCAAATCGGTCTCACCGATAGCGATCTCGTTCACACCGAGATGGGATTGTAATCTCTCTGTTTCCTTTCGTAACGTTTCGGTCCCACCGATATGAGTGATCGGTTCCACCAAGATTGCCATGTAAACTCTCTGTTTCCCTTTCATAACATTTCGATCTCACCGAAATGAGCGAATCGGTCCCATCGAGTTTACCTAACCAACTCTCTGGTTAGCTTATTACCAAAATCGGTCTCACCGAGTTTTTGTAATCGGTCTCACTGAGATTACGTTATGCCCTAACCCTAACCATATCGATCCTACTGGTTGCATGTCGGTCCAACCGAAAATCCTAACGTCACTAGATTTGATGAATTGGTCCGACCGAGTTTCTCAATTTGGTCCCACCGAGATTCGCAAGTTGTGTGTAACGGTTAGATTTTGTGTGGAGGCTATATATACCCCTCCACCTCCTCTTCATTCATTGAGAGAGCCATCAGAACGAACCTACACTTCCATCTTTCATTTTCTGAGAGAGAACCACCTACACTTGTGTTGAGGCCAAGATATTCCATTCCTACCATATGAATCTTGATCTCTAGCCTTCCCAAGTTGCTTTCCACTCAAATCTTCTTTCCACCAAATCCAAATCCTGTGAGAGAGAGTTGAGTGTTGGGGAGACTATCATTTGAAGCACAAGAGCAAGGAGTTCATCATCAACACACCATTTGTTACTTCTTGGAGAGTAGTGTCTCCTAGATTGGCTAGGTGTCACTTGGGAGCCTCCGACAAGATTGTGGAATTGAACCAAGGAGTTTGTACGGGCAAGGAGATCGCCTACTTCGTGAAGATCTACCTCTAGTGAGGCAAGTCCTTCGTGGGCGACGATCATGGTGGGATAGAAAAGGTTGCTTCTTCGTGGACCCTTCGTGGGTGGAGCCCTCTGTGGACTCGCGCAGCCGTTACCCTTCGTGGGTTGAAGTCTCCATCAACGTGGATGTACGATAGCACCACCTATCGGAACCATGACAAAAACATTTGTGTATCCTATTGCGTTTGCACTCTCCAAACCCTTCCCTTTACATTCTTGCAAGTTGCATGCTTTACTTTCCGCTGCTCATATACTCTTTGCATGCTTTCTTGAATTGTGTTAAGATTGATTGACTTGTGCAAAGTTGCTAAAATCTACCAAGAACTAAAATTGGGAAAAGGATAGATTTTTATTTGGTCAAGTAGTCTAATCACCCCCCCCCCCTCTAGACATACTTTCAATCCTACAAGTGGTATCAGAGCTTTGGTCTCCATTGGCTTTGATTTCCATAGTTTTGGTAGCCATAGCCGTGGTTTCACAACCTAGGAGAGTATGGCGTCTAGCGAGGGAAACTATCACCGTAGAGGTCCTTACTTTGATGGTACTAATTTTGCTAGTTGGAACCGTACGATGAAAATGCATATTCTTGGACAGAACCCCGTCGTTTGGGCTATTGTGTGTATTGGCTTGCAAGGTGAATTCTTTGATGGGAGAGAACCGAACCTGAAGCTACCGCGGAAGAGTTGAAGATGCTGCAATACAACGCTCAAGCTTGTGATATCCTCTTCAACGGATTGTGCCCCGAAGAATTCAACAAAATCAGTCGTCTTGAGAATGCAAAGGAAATTTGGGATACTTTGATTGATATGCATGAAGGTACCGACTCCGTCAAGGAATCCAAGTTGGATGTGCTTCAAAGTCAGCTTGATAAGTTCAAAATGAAGGATGGTGAAGGTGTCGCTGAAATGTACTCTAGGCTTGCTCTTATCACCAATGAGATTGCCGGCTTAGGAAGTGAAGAGATGACCAACAAATTCATCATCAAGAAGATCCTAAGAGCTTTGGACAGAAAATATGATACCGTGTGCACATTGATCCAAATGATGCCCAATTACAAAGATCTCAAGCCAACGGAAGTCATTGGAAGAAGATGTCACTCAAGGATAAGGAGGAGCTCCACAACAAGTCAAGTGGTGCTTACAAAGCCTCATGTGAAGCTCCCACATCATCAAGTGAGAAACAAACCTTCAATGAAGAATTGAGCCTAATGGTGAAGAACTTCAACAAGTTCTACAAGAGTAGAAGCAAAGAGAGAAGTTACAAGTCAAGGTCCTACAATGACAAAAGATCTTCTAGTTGAGAGCGTAATTGCTACAATTGTGGAAGACCCAGACACTATTCCAATGAGTGTACGGCACCCTACAAAAGAAGAGAAGATTCTCCAAAAAGGAGAAGTAGAAGAGAAGAATCACCATCAAGAGAGAGAAGGAGTAGAGATGATCGTTATGAACGAAGAACATCCCGAGAAGCAAGGATTCAGAAAGGAAGGACAAGTCATCAAGGAGCTACACAAAACGAAGACATCAAGCTCATGTTGGTGAATGGGTATCCGACTCCGACTCCGACAATCACTCCGAGAGAAGCTATCACTCCGACTTCGAATATACTCAAGATGAAGGTGTTGCCGGTCTAGCACTTATGTCAACCAACTCCTATGACATATTTGATTCACCAAATGAAGGACTTGGAAGATGCTTCATAGCTAAAGGCCCAAAGGTATCACACCTCGAGTATGTTGATTTCAGTAGTGATGAAGATGACTTGTTAGGTGATGATGATTTACTTGTTGACAACTCTAGTGATGAATACTATGATGAAACGTCAATTAATCATGCTAATCAAGATAAAACAAATGACAATGATAAGGAGAAGATTGAGCTTCTAACTAAAGAACTAAACACTCTTAAGTTAGCTCATGAAACTATCTTAGAAGATCATCGAGAACTTTTAAGGACTCATGAGAAGTTATGCTTTGAAAAGCTCAACCTTGAGCAAGAGCATGAGTTCTTAAAGGCAATCAATGATGATCTTCGCAAGAAAAGTTCTTCTTACATTGCCAAGCGTTTACTCTTATCCACTTACATGCCACAAGTCAAGTCTAGTAACAAGAACACGAAAGATTCTTCCTCTAGTTGTAACAATAATCATGCTAAATCCAATGTTGTTGCTTCTAGTAGTTCTCTTGATTCCACTAATGACTCTCTTAGCCAAGTTAAACTTGAGAAAGAAAATAGCTTATTGAAGGGAATTATAGAGAAAGGTGTTTACAAGAGCCTTGCCGGGAGTAAGCAATTCGAGGAAATTGTATACAAGCAAGGAAGGCACCGGAAGAACCAAGGTGTTGGTTTTGAACGAAAGTTCAATGCCAATGGAGTTGAGTGGGAAGAAGATCAATACCCCAAGATGAAGTTTGTTCCTAGACAAGAGAAGTATGATCCTACTTCTTTCAAAGGGACACAAGCTCAAGATGATCTTCCACCACAAGACCACAAGCAAAAAAGGCAAGGATAAGCTTCAAGAGGAGATTGATGCATTTGAAGAAGCTCCTAAGGCCTTGGTCAAGTGGGTTCCCAAGACTACATCAAGTTCTACTTCATCAAGTATGACTACAACTCCAAGGATTCCCATCAAGATGGTGTGGATCCCTAAGAAGAAGAACTAGAGAGTTCTTGAGGGTGACTCCGCCAACATACTTCACTCTTATCATTTTGGCAAGAACAAGTGCAATCAACTTCCACATCTTGCACTAGTTCATGGAGTCACAAACCCTCTTGTTGGTAAGACAAGGGACAAGGTAACCTAATGCTTTCATAGACATCATCTTGTGTGTGCATCACTCTATGTCTATGGATATCCTTGTTTGTTCCTTGTGGGACTAACTCGTGTAGGTATTGAAGTGCAACTCACTCCAAAGGATTGCTCCAAAAGATCTACATCAACATTGAGCATCCACATCTTCAACACCTACATGAAGTCATCATCGACAAAACCCAAGGTTAGTTCATCCCTCTTAGGGGGGATCTCACATCTAGGGGGAGCTTTACTCTAAGAATGGAGTTAATGCAACTCTAATGGTGTGAACACAACAATGCTTTATGTAAAAGTGGTAACCCCACTTGAGCTTAAACGATGAGTATGACCTATGATCAAATGTTCTCATTTGACTCCTAAGTCAATATACTCATATATAGATGACCTAGTCATCACCATTGATTGATAGATGCTAGAATGGTTGTGCATGTTTTGCCACATATTTCATTTGCCATTTTATTGTGTGAGCATGTTGGTTGCATAATTTACTCATTCGAGAACATCCACTTGTTGCTTTGATTGTTTGGTTTATTTCCTTTTGCCAAGTGGATGGACAAGAATGCCTAAGAACCCTCTCTAGCTATCTATGCTTTTCTTTTCTCAAACTCTATTCATGCTACATCACAAAGTTTGATCAAGTCAGATTCGAACCACTCTATGTGAGGAGCACTCGAAGTCCCCGATTTGTCATAGATTTAAACTTCCAAAACTTCTTTGTGCGTTTTGGTCTGACCGATTCATCCATTTCGGTCATACCGAGATCACTAAGTCGATCTAGGTTTTCAATCTCGGTGCAACCGATTTGAATTTTTGGTCACACCGAGTTGCAGTAACTGCTTGCAGTTATGCATCTCGGTGCCACCGAGTTATTCCACTCGGTCACACCGACAGGGTCAGGCTATATATATATCCCCGGGCCAAAATTTGGAAATTTCTCTGAACCCCTTCACCCATGCTCAGCTTGCTTTGCCTCCCTGGGTCTCCGAATCGTCCTCCTCGTCGCCAGCTGCCTCCCGCCGCTGGTCTCAGCCGCCGTCTACGGGAATCGTCTCGCCGTTGCCGCCGTAGCAGGTCCATCGCCGCACTTAGGGTATGGACTTGATCCTTGTGCTAATCTCACTCTGATTCCTAGCACATTGTTTTGCCATGTATCTTGCCACGATTGAGATCACCCTATCCAGCTAAATCACTCCATAGTTTAGTTGTGGATCAAAAATTTAGGGTTAGGTTTCCGCCAAACTCATCTCGGACCAACTGAGTTGTAAAAATTGGTTCCACCGATTTGGCTAAGGCCATTGCACATGTGATTCTCGGTCTGGCCGAGAATTGCAAATCGGTGTGACCGAGTTCAGGACTTTGTGAAACCCTAGCAGTCTCGGTGCCACTGATCTATGACTCGGTCTGACCGAGTTCACTAGTGTAGGTTCCAAAAGTTGCTTCGGTATCACCGAGTTTTCAAATTGATAGATCCAAAATGCTTTCTGTGGAAAACTAAAACTAAGTTTTTGACTCATTCTTTTGCAAAAACCTCTGTACTTTGTGATGCCCATCCTATCTATCTCATCTATATCTATTCACAGGGTCTGCTGTCAGTGTTTGCATCATGTCAGATCAAAGTGACAGTCAGAACAAGTCTGAGGAGCAAGGTCACATGAGTGAGGGCACTAGTCCCTCTAGCAGCTATGATGATGGTAGCAGGAGCACACCTAGCAACTTGCCTAAGGCTGCCATCAGGGCCAGAAAGAAGAGAACCTCAGATTCTAAGGATGAGAACTATGTGGCTGTTGAGGATGACGCCACCTCAAAGAAGAAGGTGCTGAAAAAGGAATATGGTACAGCTGCTGCCACTAAACCAGGAGAGCTTGGAGAGGATCATGGAGCAGAAGTTCTATGATTTAGGTGTGAAGGTCACTGAGATACAGTCACTTGTTGAGCAACTTCAGGATGAAGTGCAGGAGAAGAAGGGCAAGTCTACCACTGATGCTTTTGCTAGAGTGCCCAGAGAACAGAGATCTGCTGCAGTGCCTGTTCCAGACACCAAACCTACATCATCTGCACCAGCTACAGCTTCAGTGCATCCAGCTCCAGCACCCACTCCACCAGCTCCATCTACATCAACAGATGCCTTCGTCCTTGGAGTTTTAGCTACACCACCACCTGAAGACCAAGCCTGAGAGTCGATCTAGCACTATGCATTTTTTATGAACTTTTTGGTAACTTGTTGCCAAAGGGGGAGAAAATGTATAGATCATAGGCTTCGAGAGAGAGTGTTGCTTTTTGTTCTCTCTTGTTTTTGGTGGTTGAACTTTGTTATTTTATTATTTGAGATACTTTATGCTTTTGTGTGATACTTGGATGATCATGTGGTTGATCATATATGATGCTACCTTAATGCTTGTTGGATGACATTATCCTTTTATATCTCTATATGATCATTCACTTTGCTTGGTGATGAGTACATGTATTTAATTATTATCATTTTGAGCGCTCCACCAAGATGTATGTGACATGGAAGAGTAACCCATGATCCTAAATCATTGTGCATTTGCAGTCCAAAGTAAATCTTAAACTATGAAGAAATTTAGGGGGAGCTCTTGCTTTTCACATACTTCACAAAACGACAATGCTTTTCACTATTATTATCATTTGTCGAAGCTTTGATCTATATGTTGTCATCAATTACCAAAAAGGGGGAGATTGAAAGTGCAACTAGCCCTAGGTGGTTTTGGTAATTCCTAACAACATATAGCTCATTGAGCTAATGCTATTTCAAGATAAATATTTCAGGAAAGCTCAATGATTGGCATGGCATGGATGAGAAAAGTGGACCCCTCAAAATGCTAAGGACAAAAGGATTGGCTCAAGATCAAAGCTCAAGACTCTACATTTTCTATTTTAGCGATCCAAGATCACATTGAGTCTATAGGAAAAGCGAATACTATCAAGGAGGGATGAGTAATTGCTTGATGAGGTTCTTGCTCAAAATGCTTAGTGATATGCTCCAAAGCCCTCAACTACTTTCTCACATCCACATATGACCTAAACCAAAAGTCAAACTCGGCCCCACTGATTCTTTCTATCCGGCGCCACCGAGTTCAGATGTCATAGCCATTGCCACAAATCCTACGCAAATCGGTCTCACCGATAGGGATCTCGGTCTCACCGAGATGGGATTGTAATCTCTTTGTTTCCTTTCGTAAGGTTTCGGTCCCACCGAGATGAGCGATCGGTCCCACCGAGATTGCAATGTAAACTCTTTGTTTCCCTTTCATAACATTTCGGTCTCGCCGAAATGAGTGAATCGGTCCCACCGAGTTTACCTGACCAACTCTCTGGTTAGCATATTACAAAAATCGGTCTCACCGAATGGAATAAGCTAACCAGAGAGTTGGTCATGCAAACTCGGTGGGACCAATTCGCTCATCTCGGTTAGACCGAAACGTTACGAAAGGGAAACAGAGAGTTTGCATTGCAATCTTGGTGGGACCGATCGCTCATCTCGGTTGGGCCGAAACATTACGAAGGGAAACAAAGAGATTACAATCCCATCTCGGTGAGACCGAGATCCCTATCGGTGAGACCGATTTGCCTAGGGTTTGTGGCAGTGGCTATGACATCTGAACTCGGTGGCGCCGGATAGAAAGAATTGGTGGGGCCGAGTTTGACTTTTGGTTTGGGTCATATGTGGATATGAGAAAGTAGTTGAGGGCTTTGGAGCATATCACTAAGCACTTTGAGCAAGAAAGCCATTAAGCAACACCTCAACCCTCCTTGATAGTATTGGCTTTTCCTATAGACTCAATGTGATCTTGGATCACTAAAATAGAAAATGTAGAGTCTTGTGCTTTGAGCTTGAGCCAATCCTTTTGTCCTTAGCATTTTGAGGGATCCACTTTTCTCATCCATGCCATGCCAATCATTGAGCTTTCCTGAAATATTTATCTTGAAATAGCATTAGCTCAATGAGATATATGTTGTTAGGAATTACCAAAAACCACCCAGGGATAGTTGCACTTTCAATTATGAAGATCCAGCTAGAGCTAGAAATGTAATGTGATTTGAAATCAACATAAAGTGGATTCAAAAATTGAGTTCGAGTTCATATAGTACACATAGTTCATATGTAACTCGATACTAATCATGTGGTGTGCTGTGAAGATAATACACAAACAATGGTTAAACTTGATAATAATGATGATTGTAGATCTTATTAAAACAGAAACAAATTCAAATGCTTTGACTTCACAACAATCATTACTGTAGTTGAAGCGGTAGTATATACGTTTGGAATGCACTAAAACGTTCATTTGAGTAGTGGGTTGCATGCATTATACACATAGAAAAATATTTTAATTGGACATAACATGAATTTAAAGTTTTGAATGACATTTGTAGTGTGAATTGATTTGGTACAGTACACGTTAGGCTTGTCCAGAAATTTTAATCCGCGCCTTGTTAGCCCAAAATATTTAAGATAGTCCATCTCTTTGTCTTGTTGTGCTCCGACAACACCCTCCATCTCAACCCGCGCCTTGCTATTCCAAAATTACAACGCGCATAAAAACTCCCACCTCCTGTGAAATCTCGACATGCGAAATGACTGTGATGCCCCAGAACTGAAAGAACCGCCTCAAATCGGCGGGGGTACTTTCGTAACTTACTCCACATTTCGGACAAGCGCGTCCCTAAGCCATGGTTCCCCAGTCCCATCCCATCCGCACACCCATTCATACACCGAGGCCGGGAAAACCCGTGAAGCCCCACATCCTCCTCCGTCCGCCACCCAGCCGGAGCCTCTTCCCGACGATGTCATCCACTACAAGAAATATGTCAACTTGTGACCTTGACTATTGGTCACTGAAAGGTCATGGTTTTTCATTTGCGACCTTTTTGTGACCAAAAACAGAAGGTCAAAAGCTGGCGGTCGTAAACTGACTATAGCGACCTTCTCTGTGAGAAGGTCGTAGACGTTTACGATCAAAACAGAAGGTCGTTGAACCCATGACCTTTTGTTTTGGTCACTGGCTGTCTGCCCAGGCCACGTCGGATCCGACGTGGCAAGCTGACGTGGCAAAATTGTAACCAATTGGGAAGGTCACTGACAAGATTCAGCCCGGTCCAGTTCAACCATCTTTGTTGGCCGAGCCCATTTATTATATTTTTTCAAGCAATTTGTGTCAACTACATGGGCCGAGCCCAAGAATTCAGCCTTTTTTATTTTATAGGACGATTCATTTATTTTTTGGGCCTCAACCTTTTTGTAGTCCATTTCAATTTTGGGCCTCCATAACAAAGTTGTTCCAGCGACAGTGAAACAGAGGGAATTCAAACAAGCATTTATCTTAAACATCCACGGGTGACAATTTTATTTCTTTCAACACAAAAGGATTCCTTAAACAGCCACAGGTACAACAGTAGGTACATTCAACAAAGGGCAATCCGAGCACAGGAAGTACATAGGATTGTAGCTACCATTTCTACGAGCAGCAGCAGCAGCCGCTAGAAAAACAAGGAGCTACTACCAAGGATCTAAACTAACAGCAACCATCCATCATCAATCGGTGATGCTAGCAATGAGCGACAGCGGAGACATTTCAGATCCCCCCCTCCCCTTGCTGCTGCTTGGCGTGTCGCGTCCCCCTACACACAAAAAATTCAGATGTTCAGAACAGATCAACATGTTGAGCAGTCAGGGAATCATGGAGCAAATGTTAGTGTGGTGCAAGGCGATAGATTACATGATAAATATTACAGAAGAAGAATAGTTGAACAAATCATGTGAAATGGCATGGTGGATTTGGAAACTAACATTCGAGCAGCAGTTTGAATCAATGAGCACAGACTATACAGATTCTAACAAGGCTACAAGGCTACAGACCTTTGAACACAAGACACCATAAATTTGAACAACCAGAATAGGAAGTAGATCAACAATTGCATAGCAACTAAATTCTAAATATCATTGACCAACTGGGTCGAATAATACCCAAATGACGCAATGCAGCTACACAGAAACATGGAAGAAACCAGCACACAGTCTGCCAAAATTTCATCGCATCACCAAGCAAACACTTAGATCAGGCGGAAGAGCCAACACCGAATAGAGCGGTAACAGAGAGGGGATGGCGGAGCGGGTAACTTACAACATCACTCAAGATACTTCCACTTCTCACCACCGACCTTGCAAACCTGCGATTTGAACACAAATCAGGACACGGGATTTGCAAGGAAAACTATCACAGCACGAGTTCGAATAAGAACAAGGAGATAGGGGTGGGAGCAAAGGGAACCAAGATGCTTACCATGGAGACCTGCTTGATGTTGGAGACGTTCCTGAAGTTGTCCCTGTGAAAACAGAACCAAAATGGGCCCCGGTCAGGACGCGTCACCACGCCACAGAAACAACGTGAATCGAACCACAACAACAAATCAAATCCGAGGCTCACATGAGGACTAAGACGGCGCTCAGGGGGGCGCTTGGGCTTGTTGGAGTCTTTCTTGGCCTTGCTCTTCTTCACAAGTCTGCATCGCCACAGAAACATTAGCAGCAAAGCGGATCAGAACCCAACGCAAAACAACATCAGGAAAACCCAAGCAGAACCACCACGGGAAATGAGTCCATCACCTAAAACCAAGCAGATGATAACACTGAGTAAGAAAGACTGATGAGAGGTGCTGGTTTACCTAAAACCATTTCCTTGATAACTCACTTCCATCTAAGGAACAACATCTCATGTGATGAAAACTTTAACAAAACAAATGACTCTTAACACAATATCACACCTAGTCATAGGTGAGAACTAGGAACATGCCATTTATCTTCCAAATTTAGAAGATCATCACTGCAATCATCCATTGCTAGAAACCTAGATAGAAAGTAATAAACTTATACCCCTGATACAGACCAGGAATCAGCACAAATAATCAGTACATTCTAACATGTTAAGTGACTACCCTTCCAATCATAATCGTACCATGGCATAAAAGAACAAAAATCAGTTATCTTAAAACGCGCCCATAGAGACACAAGCAGAGGGACCCAGGTAATTAAGCTGGTTGGTGCTCAATCACAGGCATGTACAGTTAGTGCCTGCAAAGCAACCACACACAATGCCTCCAAAATGAGATGTACTATTAATTACTAGGCGATGTAGATTGCAGATCAAAAAGGAAATACAGTACATCCTTTTTGAAGAAACATATTTATAGTGGTAAGAATCAGGGTTTTTTCGCTCATGTGTAAATATTGAACAACAAAACAAATTCAGTTTTTGTTTATCAACCAGTTTTCAGAGAGCCTTTGGCTAACCAGTTCTCATGGTATTCTGCCTACCTACTAAACAGTAGAGGAGGAGAAACATGTATAGCAGTGAAGAGACTAGCCATCAACAATCCCCTGGTTGAGGCCTCTAGTTTTAGAGTTTGAACAAGAAATGATACAAGCAAGAATTTACATCAGGAACTTGGCAGTGGAAACTCTTGAGCAATAGATTTACATCAGGAATTGAAACCCTCCAGCTCTGAACAATCAGTGAAACCCAGAAAAATAGTTGCATGCAGCACAGAAAATATTCACAACTGAACATGAATTGAAACAACCACAACTTAGCACTGTAAACTCTTAATCAGTAGATATACATCAGGAATCGAAACTATTCGACTTTGAACAGCAACAAAGGAGAAGAAATTAACTTAATCAGTGAAGCCCACAAAATACTCAGCTCTAGTATGTACATATGCAGGTACTGGCCCAATTAAGATGCGGAAAGGGGGATTTTACCCAAACGAAGTTCATGGCCAGGATCAACAATACTAATAACCTATAGTTACCATGGTACGTCAGCAAGAAAATAGGGAATCTGCTGATATTTTTCTTTCCGTGAAGAAAATCCTTACAATCAGCAAATACAAGTGACCATGAGAAAGTGAGACTAGTTTAAAGCAAAGGCAACACCAAAATAGTACCAAACTATTTATGTAATCCACTTAATGTCAAAACTGTAGCTTAAAGGTTCAAAATCCAGCCATCAGAAAATTAATGAACGGTATGATGCACTAAAGAAAAGAAGAACAGAACTTCTGAAAATTCAAGCAATCAATATTTGGGCATTTTTAACCGATCTATAGCTATTTTTTAACCGAGCAGTATGATGAGATGCTCCTCAAGAGTGCAAACATTGCTTTCTAGGGGAAGTGCTTAAGTTTCAGTGGCTTTTATTTATTTTGAGGAAATTCAGTTTCAGTGGCTTCAGTTTCTTTTACTTCTACCGTTGACTAATGACTAAGTCTTCGGCATATCAATTGGCATGCTATCTTATTGAGCGGGCTCAGGATGCATTTCGGTTTCATAGCAAAAGTGCAGGAGGTAGAAGAAGTTTTGGGCTGCTCAAACTTCCGCGGCTTTTATCCTCTTTCTTCTCTTATATTTATTCAGATTATAGAAAAGGAAATGGGGCTTGCGGTCGCGACTATGCGTTATCCGGCCTCATCCACTACAGGTTGTTAAGCCTGCCAACTAAACCTTCTAAGTTCTAACTAACTAATCCGCCAACTGATGAAACTGATGAAAACGACACCTGAAACTGAACCTACAGAACGAAAGTTTCTGGAGCCGTAAGGTTTATTTCCAACATTGATAAGTGGCTTCTTTTGTTTCAAAAGGTTCACAGGTTTAAACTTCTGGTTGAATGATACAGAAGTACCACATGCCCACCCAGGTAGCATAGCTAGCCAACTGAAGGTCTTAGCTGAAAATATTCAACAATTCGTACAAAAAGAAAATCAAAGCTAAGCCCGCTTATTGCATACTAGTATTGTCAACAACTGTATAAATCTGTAACTATAAAATTTCGTCGCCTCATGGCATCAAGAGATGGTGGTGACCTTGGCGGGCATCCGAACTCGTCAGATTGGGCAGCTTCTTCCTGGCCCCCAAACATGCAAAGCATGTACGCATCAGATGCGGCAAAGAAAAAGCTAGAAGAAGAGGAGAATAGGAGGGAATCATACCCTTGTCAAGGTTCCCGGGAGGGGTCAGCCACGGGAGCACGAGCGCCCCGACGTCACTCGAGGCCGAGCTGATCTTGGTCCCGAGCGCCTTGGCAGCGGCCTTGTCCTGGGCGGCCTCCTCGACCTCGGCGCCATTGACCTCCATCACGGCATCGTCATCCTCGTCTCCGTCGGTGTCGCTCCCGGGCCTACAAGCATAACCACTTGGCATCGTCGTCGGCGTCAGCGTCAGCGTCGGGTTATTCTACTTGAACGCGGCAGCGCAACGAGAAAGAGGAGAAGGAAAACGCGCGGCATCCTCGATCTCCTCCCTGTTGGGCGGCTCCGCCTCGATGGGAACCCATGGGCCGACGAGGACATGGCTGAGATTATCGCGGCAGAGGCGACGAGGGCACGCGGGGGCGAGGGGTTCTGGCTCTGTGGACGCGGTAGGTGGAGGGAGTGGAGTGGGGCGGAGAAGAGAGGGGGGGAGTGAGGTCGGCGGCGAGGTGTGGTGACGGGAGGAAGGGGCCGGTGGACG
>NC_041387.1:212480737-212693401 GCF_002162155.2 Triticum dicoccoides | reverse complement strand
GGGAGAAGGGGGAGGGCGTCCAGGAGTGCCGCGGCGTGCGGCGGTGCGGCGGCGGCCATCGGGGTGGTTGGTGCGATCTTGGTGGAGGGGACGGGGAGGGGGCGGCGGCGGCGGCTAGGGTTTCGGCGAGCAGGTGAGGGTGCGGGATTGGAACGGTGGTGAGTGCGTGCGTGGGGTTTGGAATGGTGGTGAGTGGGTGCGTGGGGTCTGCGGGTACGGTGGGGAGTGGGGCATGGGTGAGAGGGTGAGGGGTGAGGGCTGTCGTTGGATTTCGGAGCATCCGACGGTGTCTGATGAATGATCCATGTGATAGGCTCCTGGACCAATCAAAACGCAGCAAGCAATTTGAAGACTTTATGACCATCTAAATTGGTCGTAATCAATTAGATTAAAGATAAATTTTTTTACGAAAACTTCCTGTTTCAATTTTTGAGTGCTTAAAATGAGTTTTCTTTAAAGGATCAACCAAATATTTTTCAAATGATACCATATTTTTCACAAAGTTTGCATTTTGGATTGGCAAACAATATTGACAAAGAGAGTTTTTATTTTCTTTGCACGAAAAAACAATTTTTCATTTTTCGAGTGCCCAAAATGAGTTTTTTTTGTGAAGGACCTACCATATATTTGTTGCAAAATTGGACCAAATTAATTTTATAAAATACTACGCCGTATTTAATTCACAATTGACCAAATGGTTGGGTGTCAAAAGCTTTGATCCACCTCCCGTGAAAAAGATAAATTTCCGTCGATTCAGTTGGAAGCGGGTCAAATTTGAACTGCAGCTACCTCATAGTTTGCTCTTTATTTTTTTCAAAAATCATTTCTAGGTACATAAGTATCTATTTAATCAGAGAAACATCAAAAAATTTCCAAGATTCAACCACTAGCTAGGAACGGTCAAGCCTGCCGTTTTGACCGCATTTTGAAACGGGCATAAAAAATTCAAAAAAAATCAAAAAATTGGAAAACCTTCGCATTGTGGCATTATATGTGACCAAGTTTCCAGGAAAAATAATAAACTTGTAATACGGTAATTATTTTAAAAAAGTGTTCTCAGAAATGAGCTATCATGCGTGAAGATTCATGGCTTTCAAGCCAAATGATCAATCTTATGGCCACATTCATGGCATAGTTTGTTCAAATGATCTCATATTGTGCACGAGGGTGCATCTTGGAATGGCAAACAATGTTGCCTAACAAAGTTTTCATTTTCTTTGCACGGAAAATTCATTTTTCATTTTCTGAGTGCCCAAAAGGAGGTTTTTTTGTGAAGGAACTATCAAATAATTGTTGCAAAATTAGACCTAATCATTTTTCTAAAATACTAGGCTATATATAATGCACAATTGACAAAATGGTTGGGTGTCAAAATTTTTGATCCACCTCTGGTGAAAAAGACAAATTGTCGTCGATTTAGTTGGACGCGGGTCAAATTTGAACTGCAGCTGCCTCATAGTTTGCTCTTTATTTTTTCCAAAAATCATTTCTAGGTAAATAAGTATCTATTTAATCAGAGAAACATCAAAAATGTTCCAAGATTCAACCACTAGCTAGGAACAGTCAAGCCCGCCGTTTTGACCGCATTTTGAAACGGGTATAAAAAATTCAAAAAAACTCAAAAAATTGGAAAACCTTCACATTGTGTCGTTATATGTGACCAAGTTTCCAGTAAAAATAATAAACTTATAATACGGTAATTATTTTAAAAAAGTGTTCTCAGAAATGAGCTATCATGCGTGAAGATTCATGGCTTTCAAGCCAAATGATCAATCTTATGGCCACATTCATGGCATACTTTGTTCAAATGATCTCATATTGTGCACGAGGGTGCATCTTGGAATGGCAAACAATGTTGCCTAAGAAAGTTTTCATTTTCTTTGCACGGAAAATTCATTTTTCATTTTCCGAGTGCCCAAAAGGAGGTTTTTTTGTGAAGGAACTACCAAATAATTGTTGCAAAATTGGACCTAATCAATTTTATAAAATACTAGGCCATATATAACGCACAATTGACAAAATGGTTGGTTGTCAAAATTTTTGATCCACCTCTGGTGAAAAAGACAAATTGTCGTCGATTCAGTTGGAAGCGGGTCAAATTTGAACTGCAGCTGCCTCATAGTTTGCTCTTTATTTTTTCCAAAAATCATTTCTAGGTAAATAAGTATCTATTTAATCAGAAATACATGGTTTTATGGCGAGACATCGAGGTTTGGACGGTGGCCGAGGGCCCCAACTCTAGAGCGCGTAAACTCGCATGCCCGCCGCGTGGTCACCGCGTGAGCGTGGCGTTGCCATTTGTGGAGGATGGTTATTTGGGCATAGGAAAGCACTGTAGAAAATGGATACCATTTGGACATACCAAAGTGGTACTTCCTTCACAAAGTGCTGCTCTGAACAGAATAGGAAAATGAATATTTTCGAATTATTTTTGAACTAGGCGAGGAATGTTTTTGACATATTTGATGAAGATATGATCCAAAACATTTATGAGAATTTTTTGGGAATTTTGGGAATGACAGAAATATAGGTTGCTTCACAACCTAGGGCAAAAACTGCCACATGGACATCACATAGGCAAAACTGATGAGATGGCGCGTAGTCATCACAACCCACCACAATCTACAAGGCTGTGACCATCTATATTGGTCGTTAACAACTAGAAATAAGGCAGCGGACTAGCACTGTTTGCTTTGTGACCATTTCGTGTAAGGAAAGTACGACCTTTCTGACCAAAATGGTCGCAATGGTTTAGGGTTTGGAGCCCCCCGAACAGCTTTTGACCAATTGGTTTGAAATGGTCATAGATCTATGACCAATTCTTCCAGGGTCACTGACAGAAGGTCACTAGTTGACATATTTCTTGTAGTGATCCACAGCAACACCTCAACGTCCCTCATCCACCGTACTGAATGAGGATCCGTCGTTGATATGGTCGTCCCGCCAGTTCAGCCATCCCATCCACCACCTCCAAGGAGCTGCCCCAACATTCCCCTCGTCTTTTGCGCCACCTCCATTCCCACACCGCCGTCTTCACCTGCACCACCGGAAGAGCATCATCATCACCGTTTCCTCAGATGAAGCTGTGGCCTAATCGGTGCCATCAAAGAGGTTGTGCACTAATCACACATTTTCTTCTTTATTCGATCTCACGATGTTGCCGGTGCTCGGTCCCGAGCCAACATGGCGCAGCTCCATCCACGGCAGCATCGTCGACCACTTCCTCCACGGCGTCGCTCCCTCGACGATGACGTCCACATCAGTAGGAGCTACTGCTGCTTTAGCTCTTACTCGCGCTGCTGCTCTGCTCTTGCTCTCGGTCCCCTGCCTGGTCTGCTCTTGCTCTCGGTCCCCTGCCTGGTCTGCTCTTTCTATTGCTCTTCCTCGCACTGCTGCTCTAGCTCTTGCTCTTGTTAGGGAACGTTGCAGAAAATTAAAAATTTTCCTACGGTTTCACCAAGATCCATCTATGAGTTCATCTAAGCAACGAGCCAAGGGAGAGAGTTTGCATCTACATACCACTTGTAGATCGAGTGCAGAAGCGTTCAAGGGGATGGTGATGAGGGAGTCGTACTCGCCGTGATTCGAATCACCGATGACCAAGTGCTGAAAGGACAGCACCTCCGCGTTCAACACACGTACGGGACGATGGACGTCTCCTCCGTCTTGATCCAGCAAGGAGGAAGGAGAGGTTGAGGAAGGCAGCTGCAATGGCAACACGACAGCGTGGTGCAGTTGGTGCAGCAGTACTCCGACAGAGCTTCGCCAAGCACGTACGGAGGAGGAGAGGTGTTGGGGAGGGGAGGGGCTGCGCCTTGGCTTGTGTTAAGCAGCCCTCCCCTCACCCCTCTATATATAGGAGGAGAGGGGCAAGGGGGTCGTCCCTCTAGGGGAAACCCTAGAGGGGGGCGGCGGCCAAAGGGAGAGGGAAAGGGTGGCTTGCCCCCCAAGCTAGGGGGCCGCCCCCTTTAGGGTTTCCCCTCCCCTTGCCCTAGCCGCATGGGCCTAGGTGGGGAGGCGTGCCCAGCCCACTAGGGGCTGGCTCCCTCTCCCACACAGCCCATGTGGCCCCCCCGGGAGGGGTGGCCCCACCCGGTGGACCCCCGGAACCCTTCCGGTGGCCCCGGTACAATACCGGTATGCCACCGAAACTTTCCGGTGTCCGTTTAACCACTTTCCTTATATAAATCTTTACCTCCGGACCATTCCGGAACTCCTCGTGACGTCCGGGATCTCATCCGAGACTCCGAACAACATTCGGTAATCACATACTTGTCTTCCTGATAACCCTAGCGTCACCGAACCTTAAGTGTGTAGACCCTACGGGTTCGGGAGACATGCAGACATGACCGAGACGACCTCAGGTCAATAACCAACAGCGGGATCTGGATACCCATGTTGGCTCCCACATGCTCCTCGATGTTTTCATCGGATGAACCACAATGTCGAGGATTCGATCAAACCCCGTATGCAATTCCCTTTGTCAATCGGTACGTTACATGCCCGAGACTCGATCGTCGGTATCCCAATACCTTGTTCGGTCTCGTTACCGGCAAGTCACTTTACTCGTACCGTAATGCATGATCCCGTGACCAAACACTTGGTCACCTTGAGCTCATTATGATGATGCATTACCGAGTGGGCCCAGAGATACCTCTCCGTCATACGGAGTGACAAATCCCAGTCTCGATCCGTGTCAACCCAACAGACACTTTCGGAGATACCTGTAATGCACCTTTATAGTCACCCAGTTACGTTGTGACGTTTGGTACACCCAAAGCACTCCTACGGTATCCGGGAGTTACACGATCTCATGGTCTAAGGAAGAGATACTTGACATTGGAAAAGCTCTAGCAAATGAACTAACCGACCTTTGTGCTATGCTTAGGATTGGGTCTTGTCCATCACATCATTCTCCTAATGATGTGATCCCGTTATCAACGACATCCAATGTCCATAGCCAGGAAACCATGACTATTTGTTGATCACAACGAGCTAGTCAACTAGAGGCTCACTATGGACATATTGTGGTCTATGTATTCACACGTGTATTACGATTTCCGGATAATACAGTTATAGCATGAAATAAAAGACTATTATCATGAACAAAGAAATATAATAATAACACTTTTATTATTGCCTCTAGGGCATATTTCCAACAGTCTCCCACTTGCACTAGAGTCAATAATCTAGTTACATTGTGATGAATCGAACACCCATAGAGTTCTGGTGTTGATCATGTTTCGCTCGCGAGAGAGGTTTAGTCAACGGATCTGCGACATTCAGATCTGTATGTACTTTGCAAATTTCTATGTCTCCATCTTGAACATTCTCACGGATGGAGTTGAAACGACGCTTGATGTGCCTTGTCTTCTTGTGAAATCTGGGCTCCTTCGCAAGGGCAATAGCTCCAGTATTGTCACAGAAAAGTTTGATCGGCCCCGACACATTGGGTATGACTCCTAGGTCGGTGATGAACTCCTTCACCCAAATAGCTTCATGCGCTGCCTCCGAGGCTGCCATGTACTCTGCTTCACATGTAGATCCCGCCACGACGCTCTGCTTGCAGCTGCACCAGCTTACTGCTCCACCATTCAACATATACACGTATCCGGTTTGTGACTTAGAGTCATCCAGATCTGTGTCAAAGCTAGCGTCGACGTAACCCTTTACGACGAGCTCTTCGTCACCTCCATAAATGAGAAACATGTCCTTTGTCCTTTTCAGGTACTTCAGGATATTCTTGACCGCTGTCCAGTGTTCCTTGTCGGGATTACTTTGGTACCTTCCTACCAAACTTACGGCAAGGTTTACATCAGGTCTGGTACACAGCATGGCATACATAATAGATCCTATGGCTGAAGCATAGGGGATGACACTCATCTCTTCTATATCTTTTGCCGTGGTCGGGCATTGAGCCGAGCTCAATCTCACACCTTGCAATACAGGCAAGAACCCCTTCTTGGACTGATCCATTTTGAACTTCTTCAAAATTTTATCAAGGTATGTGCTTTGTGAAAGACCTATGAGGCGTCTCGATCTATTTCTATAGATCTTGATGCCTAATATATAAGCAGCTTCTCCAAGGTCCTTCATTGAAAAACACTTATTCAAGTAGGCCTTAATGCTGTCCAAGAATTCTATATCATTTCCCATCAAAAGTATATCATCTACATATAATATGAGAAATGCTACAGAGCTCCCACTCACTTTCTTGTAAACGCGGGCTTCTCCATAAGTCTGCATAAACCCAAACGCTTTGATCATCTCATCAAAGCGAATATTCCAACTCCGAGATGCTTGCACCAGCCCATAAATGGATCGCTGGAGCTTGCATACTTTGTTAGCGTTCTTAGGATCGACAAAACCTTCTGGCTGCATCATATACAGTTCTTCCTTAAGATAACCGTTAAGGAATGCCGTTTTGACGTCCATCTGCCATATCTCATAATCATAGTATGCGGCAATTGCTAACATGATTCAGACGGACTTAAGCTTCGCTACGGGAGAGAAAGTCTCATCGTAGTCAATCCCTTGAACTTGCCGATAACCCTTAGCGACAAGTCGTGCTTTATAGATGGTGACATTACCATCCGCGTCCGTCTTCTTCTTAAAGATCCATTTGTTTTCTATCGCTCGCCGATCATCGGGCAAGTCAGTCAAAGTCCATACTTTGTTTTCATACATGGATTCTATCTCGGATTTCATGGCTTCTAGCCATTTGTTGGAATCTGGGTCCGCCATCGCTTCTTCATAGTTCGAAGGTTCACCGTTGTCTAACAACATGATTTCCAGGACAGGGTTACCGTACCACTCTGGTGCGGAACGTGTCCTTGTGGACCTACGAAGTTCAGTAGCAACTTGATCCGAAGTACCTTGATCATCATCATTATTTTCCTCTTCGGTTGGTGTAGGCATCACAGGAACATTTTCTTGAGCTGCACTACTTTCCCGTTCAAGAGGTAGTACTTCATCGAGTTCTACTTTCCTCCCACTTACTTCTTTCGAGAGAAACTCTTTTTCCAGAAAGGATCCGTTCTTGGCAACAAAGATCTTGCCCTCGGATCTTAAGTAGAAGGTATACCCAATGGTTTCTTTAGGGTATCCTATGAAGACGCATTTTTCCGACTTGGGTTCGAGCTTTTCAGGTTGAAGTTTCTTGACATAAGCATCGCATCCCCAAACTTTTAGAAACGACGGCTTAGGCTTCTTCCCAAACCATAATTCATACGGTGTCGTCTCAACGGATTTAGACGGTGCCCTATTTAAAGTGAATGTAGCTGTCTCTAGAGCGTATCCCCAAAATGATAGTGGTAAATCGGTAAGAGACATCATAGACCGCACCATATCTAATAGAGTGCGATTACGACGTTCGGACACACCGTTACACTGAGGTGTTCCAGGCGGCGTGAGTTGTGAAACGATTCCACATTTCTTTAAGTGTGTACCAAATTCGTGACTTAAGTATTCTCCTCCACGATCTGATCGTAGGATTTTTATCTTTCGGTCACGTTGATTCTCTACCTCATTCTGAAATTCCTTGAACTTTTCAAAGGTCTCACACTTGTGTTTCATTAAGTAGACATACCCATATCTACTCAAGTCATCAGTGAGAGTGAGAACATAACGATATCCTCCGCGAGCCTCAACACTCATTGGACCGCACACATCGGTATGTATGATTTCCAACAAGTTGGTTGCTCGCTCCATTGTTCCGGAGAACGGAGTCTTGGTCATCTTGCCCATGAGGCATGGTTCACATGTGTCAAATGATTCATAATCGAGAGACTCTAAAAGTCCATCAGCATGGAGCTTCTTCATGCGCTTGACACCAATGTGACCAAGGCGGCAATGCCACAAGTATGTGGGACTATCGTTATCAACTTTACATCTTTTGGTATTCACGCTATGAATATGTGTAGTATTACGCTCGAGATTCATTAAGAATAAACCATTTACCATCGGAGCATGACCATAAAACATATCTCTCATATAAATCGAACAACCATTATTCTCAGACTTAAATGAGTAGCCATCTCGTATTAAACGAGATCCAGATACAATGTTCATGCTCAAACTTGGCACTAAATAACAATTATTAAGGTTCAAAACTAATCCCGTGGGTAAATGTAGAGGTAGCGTGCCGACGGCGATCACATCGACTCTGGAACCATTCCCGACGCGCATCATCACCTCGTCCTTCGCCAGTCTCCGCTTATTCCGCAGCCCCTGCTGTCAGTTACAAATATGAGCAACGGCACCGGTATCAAATACCCAGGAGTTACTACGAGTACTGGTAAGGTACACATCAATTACATGTATATCAAATATACCTTTAGTGTTGCCGGCCTTCTTATCCGCTAAGTATTTGGGGCAGTTCCGCTTCCAGTGACCCTTCCCCTTGCAATAAAAGCACTCAGTCTCAGGCTTGGGTCCATTCTTTGACTTCTTCCCGGCAACTGGCTTACCGGGCGCGGCAACCTCCTTGCCGTCCTTCTTGAAGTTCTTCTTACCCTTGCCCTTCTTGAACTTAGTGGTCTTATTGACCATCAACACTTGATGTTCTTTCTTGATTTCAACCTCTGCTGACTTCAGCATAGAAAATACTTCAGGAATGGTCTTTACCATCCCCTGCATATTGTAGTTCATCACAAAGCTCTTGTAGCTTGGTGGGAGCGACTGAAGGATTATGTCAATGACTGCCTCATCAGGGAGGTTAATATTCAGCTGGGTCATACGGTTGTGCAACCCAGACATCTTGAGTATGTGCTCACTGACAGAACTATTTTCCTCCATCTTACAACTATAGAACTTGTCGGAGATGTCATATCTCTCGACCCGGGCGTGAGCTTGGAAAACTAGTTTCAGCTCTTCGAACATCTCATATGCTCCGTGATGCTCAAAACGCTTTTGGAGCCCCGGTTCTAAGCTGTAAAGCATGCCGCACTGAACGAGGGAGTAATCATCAGCACGAGACTGCCAAGCATTCATAATGTCTTGGTTCTCTGGGACGGGAGCGTCACCTAGCGGTCCTTCTAGGACATATTGTTTCCTGGCAGCTATGAGGATGATCCTCAGGTTCCGGACCCAGTCCGTATAGTTGTTGCCATCATCTTTCAGCTTGGTTTTCTCTAGGAACGCGTTGAAGTTCATGTTGACATGAGCGTTGGCCATTTGGTCTACAAGACATATTTGCAAAAGGTTTTAGACTAAGTTCATGATAATTAAGTTCATCTAATCAAATTATTGAATGAACTCCCACTCAGATTAGACATCCCTCTAGTCATCTAAGTGTTACACGATCCGAGTCGACTAGGCCGTGTCCGATCATCACGTGAGACGGACTAGTCATCGTCGGTGAACATTCTCATGTTGATCGTATCTTCCATACGACTCGTGTTCGACCTTTCGGTCTCCGTGTTCCGAGGCCATGTCTGTACATGCTAGGCTCGTCAAGTTAACCCTAAGTGTTTTTGCATGTGTAAAACTGTCTTACACCCGTTGTATGTGAACGTAAGGATCTATCACACCCGATCATCACGTGGTGCTTCGAAACGACGAACTTTAGCAACGGTGCACAGTTAGGGGGAACACTTTCTTGAAATTGTTATAAGGGATCATCTTATTTACTACCGTCGATCTAAGTAAACAAGATGCATAAACATAATAAACATCACATGCAATTATATAAAGTAGTGACATGATATGGCCAATATCAAATAGCTCCTTTGATCTTCATCTTCGGGGCTCCATGATCATCTTGTCACCGGCATGACACCATGATCTCCATCATCATGATCTCCATCATCGTGTCTTCATGAAGTTGTCACGCCAACGACTACTTCTACTTCTATGACTAACGCGTTTAGCAATAAAGTAAAGTAGTTTACATGGCGTTCTTCAATGACACGCAGGTCATACAAAAATAAAGACAACTCCTATGGCTCCTGCCGGTTGTCATACTCATCGACATGCAAGTCGTGATTCCTATTACAAGAACATGATCTCATACATCACAATATATCATTCATCATTCATCACAACTTCTGGCCATATCACATCACATGACAATTGCTGCAAAAACAAGTTAGACGTCCTCTAATTGTTGTTGCATCTTTTACGTGGTTGCAATTGGGTTCTAGCAAGAACGTTTTCTTACCTATGAATAACCACAACGTGATCTTGTCAACTTCTATTTACCCTTCATAAGGACCCTTTTCATCAAATCCGCTCCAACTAAAGTGGGAGAGACAGACACCCGCCAGCCACCTTATGCAACTAGTGCATGTCAGTCGGTGGAACCGGTCTCACGTAAGCGTACGTGTAAGGTTGGTCCGGGCCGCTTCATCCCACAATACCGTTGAAGCAAGATAAGACTAGTAGCGGCAAGCAAGTTGAAAAGATCCACGCCCACAACAAAATTGTGTTCTACTCGTGCAATAGAGAACTACGCATAGACCTAGCTCTGATACCACTGTTGGGGAACGTTGCAGAAAATTAAAAAATTTCCTACGGTTTCACCAAGATCCATC
This sequence comes from Triticum dicoccoides, assembly GCF_002162155.2. Classification (NCBI taxonomy): domain Eukaryota; kingdom Viridiplantae; phylum Streptophyta; class Magnoliopsida; order Poales; family Poaceae; genus Triticum; species Triticum dicoccoides. The sequence continues at coordinate 212,682,869 of NC_041387.1, read as the reverse complement.
TATGAGTTCATCTAAGCAACGAGCCAAGGGAGAGAGTTTGCATCTACATACCACTTGTAGATCGAGTGCAGAAGCTTTCAAGGGGATGGTGATGAGGGAGTCGTACTCGCCGTGATTCGGATCACCGACGACCAAGTGCTGAAAGGACAACACCTCCGCGTTCAACACACGTACGGGATGATGGACGTCTCCTCCGTCTTGATCCAGCAAGGAGGAAGGAGAGGTTGAGGAAGACAGCTCCAATGGCAGCACGACAGCGTGGTGCAGTTGGTGCAGCAGTACTCCGACAGAGCTTCGCCAAGCACGTACGGAGGAGGAGAGGTGTTGGGGAGGGGAGGGGCTGCACCTTGGCTTGTGTTAAGCAGCCCTCCCCTCACCCGTCTATATATAGGAGGAGAGGGGCAAGGGGGCCGGCCCTCTAGGGGAAACCCTAGAGGGGGGCGGCGGCCAAAGGGAGAGGGAAAGGGTGGCTTGCCCCCCAAGCTAGGGGGGCGCCCCCTTTAGGGTTTCCCCTCCCCTTGCCCTAGCCGCATGGGCCTAGGTGGGGAGGCGCGCCCAGCCCACTAGGGGCTGGCTCCCTCTCCCACACAGCCCATGTGCCCCCCCGGGGAGGGGTGGCCCCACCCGGTGGACCCCCGGAACCCTTCCGGTGGCCCCGGTACAATACCGGTATGCCACCGAAACTTTCTGGTGTCCGTTTAACCACTTTCCTTATATAAATCTTTACCTCCGGACCATTCCGGAACTCCTCGTGACATCCGGGATCTCATCCGGGACTCCGAACAACATTCGGTAATCACATACTTGTCTTCCTGATAACCCTAGCGTCACCGAACCTTAAGTGTGTAGACCCTACGGGTTCGGGAGACATGCAGACATGACCGAGACGACCTCAGGTCAATAACCAACAGCGGGATCTGGATACCCATGTTGGCTCCCACATGCTCCTCGATGTTGTCATCGGATGAACCACGATGTCGAGGATTCGATCAAACCCCGTATGCAATTCCCTTTGTCAATCGGTACGTTACATGCACGAGACTCGATCGTCGGTATCCCAATACCTCGTTCAGTCTTGTTACCGGCAAGTCACTTTACTGGTACCGTAATGCATGATCCCGTGACCAAACACTTGGTCACCTTGAGCTCATTATGATGATGCATTACCGAGTGGGCCCAGAGATACCTCTCCGTCATACGGAGTGACAAATCCCAGTCTCGATCCGTGTCAACCCAACAGACACTTTCGGAGATACCTGTAATGCACCTTTATAGTCACCCAGTTACGTTGTGATGTTTGGTACACCCAAAGCACTCCTACGGTATCCGGGAGTTACACGATCTCATGGTCTAAGGAAGAGATACTTGACATTGGAAAAGCTCTAGCAAACGAACTAACTGACCTTTGTGCTATGCTTAGGATTGGGTCTTGTCCATCACATCATTCTCCTAATGATGTGATCCCGTTATCAACGACATCCAATGTCCATAGCCAGGAAACCATGACTATTTGTTGATCACAACGAGCTAGTCAACTAGAGGCTCACTAGGGACATATTGTGGTCTATGTATTCACACGTGTATTACGATTTCCGGATAATACAGTTATAGCATGAATAAAAGACTATTATCATGAACAAAGAAATATAATAATAACACTTTTATTATTGCCTCTAGGGCATATTTCCAACAGCTCTTGCTTACGATGTTGCTCCAATTTAGCTACGCTTTCAGTCGACTGAATCGACTTTTGGGTCAGTCAATTTTCAGGGGGTGGAGGGGGCTTGCCGGAGTTAAGGAAGAACCAGCCGCAGCAGGGAAGGGGGCTCACCGGAAAGGTACCCCACTATCTATCTTAGGGTTTGGGGTGGGGGCGGTGGTCACCGGCGGTGGCGGGGCGGTGGCGTGGGGATCGTCGGAGAAAAAGCTCGGTAGGGGGGACCTAGAAGGATGGCTGGGTCGGTGGCGGACCGGCGGTGGGGAGTGTTTTTGGGGTGGGCAGGGCAGCGCACCGCCGACCGCGGGCCGCGGGGGATGGCTGTTTGGCTGGTGGGGGCTGGCGGCTCAGGGATTGGAGGTTGAACATGAACTGTAGGCCCTTGATTTCGTATCTAACGGCTGCAAAATCGACTGACCAAAGATGAAAAAGTCAGTCGACTGACAAGTAGCCTCACCTTGCTACTGCGTTCAGTTTTGATAGTAAAATTCAGTTTCGACAGCGAAATTCAGTTTTGACACTTAAGTTCAGTTTTGACAGTTAAATTCAGTTTCGAATGTTAAGTTCAGAGATGAGCGGCTGATGTATTTTACATCTAGCACTTTGTGGTTATGTATTTTACGTCATCTATTGGAGATGCTATTAGAATTCCACTCAGGTTAATGTTGTATCTCTTGTCCTGCTTCAGCCTCGAATCGTACAACTCACCGGAGCTGCTCCAACGATGAAACCGTCCATCATAGCGGAGCAGTACCTCAGGCTCCATCTCCAGACGCCTAAGATCTTCTTCCCCTCCTCCGACAGCCAAGTCAGCCGGAGCATCCTCACCGGCCAACCCAATCACGCTGAGATCGACATGGCTTCGCCAAAGAGGTTATACACTTGTTGCATCTCTTTTTTACTCTACATGGTATATATATTGTCCACTAAGCACGCGTAGTAATGGGAAATACGATTATTTTATCCTACTATATGACAAGCAGTGAGGTACCAGGCAACTTAGCTATCCGTGATGGACTCTCTTGAACGCCATCATTATTTATCTCTGCGCGTTTGAGCTGTGCATTTGTCGATGGCCCTGGGAGTTGAGCTAGTAGGGCAGTGGCCTGGGTCCAAAGTAATAGAAGTAGCACAAAAACAATTTTTTAGTGTAGGCTTTTCCTTGCTCAAGCCCGCCTACTAGAATCGCTAGTGCTTGAAAGGAAAAGTGAATGAAAAACATAGGAATTGGAAAGTTTCCTATGGTACTACTTTTCATGAATTTGGTTCAAAGGAATGGAGAAAAGGAAAACTGTAGGATGTGTTCCTTTAATGTCTCCTTGAAAGAAAAAACGTAGGAATTTTAATTTTCACTTGTCCTCCTTTTCAAATTTCTATTCACGAAGCACAAGACTAAGAGATAGTGGCATAATAGCATTATAACCGTACATTTTCTTGTGGTTTGACTTAATCTCACCATGCTTCTTTGCATCCTGTGATCTTTCAATTCTTGTGAATCAAACACCCAGATTGGCAGAAATCCTGTGTTTTTTAAATCTCTGTTTTGAACGTGTATTCCTATCCTATTCCTGTCTATTTCCTATCCTGCATTGTTGGAATCCTCCAATTCAAACGAGCCCTTACAGAATTACTTCTCTTACAGATAGTTATCAAAGAAAACCTTGCGTGGTTTGTCCCGCTCCTGTTGCATCATTGTCCTCCCCACTCAGCTGCTCCAACAATAGAAGGGTCCAGCACAGCAAGGATCCGGCCTCCAGGCTGTCTTTCGCCACCTCAGATCTTCTTCCCCGCCGCTGGTAGCCATGAAAACTGCATTACCATCATCAACCGAGCAGATGAACTCGAGGACTACACGGGTCCGCAAGAGAGGTTGCACTCTTTCGTGTCTGCTTATGTTATGCATCGCTTAATATTACATGCTACTTTATCGTCCTGTTCACCGACTAGACTCTGAGTCAGCTCCAAACTAATGGTCAAACTTGAGTTTTTAAATGGTTGTGGGGCACATATCGGGGCCACAATAAATAGTATCTATCTACTATCTGGTTAATCTCCGGTGTCTACTATGAGTTTCATGTTGGGTGGGAAACAAACAGTAAAGAAGCCATTATCTGTATTTTTTAACTGAAGCCATTATCTGCCTGCTATTATTGGTTATGGGTCTATCCACAGGTTGCTACCATCACTCTGGATTTCTGCATGCACTCCTTACATAATCTCACTATGTTTTATTCCTATGCATGAAAGTTATTGTAAACAATGGAACTGAACATGTAGAGCAAAAGAGACGAGCCTTGCGTGGCAATAAAATTTCATGCAGGCGTCGCTCCATGGTAGGCGCAAAGGCAGCCCCCCTCCACCCATTTTGGATTGTAATCGAGAGGAAGATATCTGTTCTGAGGGGAATTCAGAAGGAGAAGACCACTCCTATTTACCCCATGAGGTCTTCGCTCTAACTTGGCATGCTGATGTTGGTTATATCATGCATATGGTGCCTTGCATTGCTTACTTTATACATCAGATATGTCATCTGCTTAGTTTAGACATCCTCTGTGCGAATGCCATATGTTTACTTTGTTCATCGTTTATGTAAATTATGCAACACCATCTTGTTTATCCAGGCAACATATATGTGAATTTTGCAATGCCATTTGCTTAGCTAGTCATCTTATATGTAAATTATATCAGGCCATCCTTTTTTCCGTTACATATTACATTTGTCAAAAATGTTAGTACATTCAACTGCTCTTCGTGTGCATCAGCCATTTGACACGGTGATGGAAAATTCTAGAGTGAAAACAAGGTCTTGAGAGCAGACTATGCTATCCGACGAAGCGCATATCTCGCTGGTTACGGATAGCTCCTCAGAGGAGGATTCAGAGACAGATGACCAGTCCTATTCCCCCCCTCCGAGGTGTATGCTCTAACTTGACAGGGTTATGTTGATCATATCGTGCCTATGGTGTCTTGCATTGCTATGTCATTTGATTAGTTTAGACATGCTTTGTGTGGATGCCACCTGTTCAGTGTCTAATTACCATATATGTGAATTATGCATTGCCACCTTGCTGCAAGACATTATATATGTGAATTATGCAACGCTATCTTGTTGCAAAGGCATTATATATGTGAATTATGCAATGCCATGCTATTTATCCAATCAACATGTATGTGAATTATATCATGCTATCATTTTTTTGCATTACGTGTTGCATTTGTCGACAACGTTTGTATATTCAACTACTCTTCCTGTGCAACAGCCATTTGAAGTTGCGATGGAAGTATCTGGAGTGAAAACAAGGTATTTAGAGCAGACAATGCTACCTGCTGAAGCAGACATCTTGTTGGTTACAGAGACCTCCTCAGAGGAGGATTCAGATACTGATGACCAGTCCTATTTGCCCCCTGAGGTCTATGCTCAAAATTGGCAGGATTATATTACCCATGTCATGCATGTTGTCTTGCATTGCTTAGTTTTTACATCATATATGGATTGCCATCTGCTTACTTGCTTACTATATAACTCATATATTTGAATTATATCATGCCATCATGTTTACATAGTACATACACATCATCTATCTGAATTATGGCATAGTAACCCATTTAATAAAGACATCATATAGTTATATCATCTCATCATGTTTAGTGTTTACAGTCATCATATTTTTAATTATGGCATTCTATCCGTGAATGTATGTGAATTATGGCATGCCAACCTATTTAATAAACACATTATATAGTTATATCATGTCATCCTATTTACATAGTCATCATATTTTGAACTATGTCTTTCCATCTTTTTTAGTTAGCCATCATAATGTGAAATTGTGTCATGCTATCATGTTTAGTTAGCCATCATATATGTGAAATTGTGTCATGCTATCCTATTTTGTTAGACAACATAAATGTGAATTATTTCATGCCGTCTTTTATTCCCCACTATCCATTGCACCTGTCTATCATACAATGTCTGTACTTTCAATTACTTTTCTTGTTTATCAGCCATTTGAATTGGAGAGGGTGATGGCAGTATATAAGGGAGTAACAACACGGTCTTCAGAAAAGATAGTGCTACCAGTTGATGCAGATAGAACCACGGTTGTACTTGCCCAAGGACCAGATCCACCACACGTAACCCAGACTCTCGCAGATTGTACCCCTACCCAGTTGGACAGAGAACCAGCTACACCCCTTCTAACCCCAACCCCGATATATAGTAATCGAGTTCCAGTTGACACAGCACCATCTCCACCACAGAGCACCCAAACACGAGCAGTTAGTAAGGGAACTGCAGTGCCCAAAGCACGAGGACCACCACTCCGTATCCCAACTCAACGCTTAAAGGAGAAGAAGATTTGTTCTCAGGTCAGGTTTTGTAGCTATGGTTCATACTCCTTTGCTCTTGCATTAATGTATTTACTCGTACCAATTACTTTTAAATTTGAAGGATGGAATTGAAACTCCAATTGGGCAACAAGTATGTTTTAAACCTGTTTCTTTAACTGGTTTGCTGTTGTAACCTGCTCTATGTTGATTTCAGTTTCAATTGAATAAACAGTTATGTTCTCATGTCATGCACATTACAAGTGTTCTTATTGCTCTATAGTTTCCCACACTTATATTCAACAAATATTATTTGAACTGTGTCTCTATCTTGATTTGGCAACAAAAACTAGAATGATATAAACCATAAAGTGACCATGGTACATAGATATATGTTTGTTTCATGCTGTTATCCTATCCACCTTACTACTGAACTCATTTACCAAAATGAGTTTCATATACAACATGGTAAGCCTGTGATGTGTCTGCTTGTTTATCTTTTAGAATGCGGACAAAATATTGGAGAACAGTACCCCATTATGCAATGGTAAAGGAAGTAATGCAGATAAGGTTCAAGATAGTGAGACATCCCTGTTAGTCTCCACGAAAGCTGATAAAAACTATCTTGACGACAGTGAGAGAACCCAAAAGTCCTATCTTGATGTAGTGTTCGAGTTACTGGCCACTACTGCTGGCACAAGCTCTTCAAACTCACTGCCTGAATCAGTTCGTCTTCTTGAGTCTCAACTTAAAGTTGAAAGACATCGATCAGATGTGCTACAACAGGAAGGTGAAGGACTGAGGAAGTCCATGCAGAATTCAGATGCATACTTCCTGGTGCAACAGCAAGCGCTGGAGGATTTAAGTGCCAAACAAGAGAAAGTTAATAAGCTTGCTAAGCATCTTGCCAGCATTATGGGTACCCAGGATATTGTTTCTTGAGATCTTCTAAAGTGGTTTCAGTTCTGGATTTGTTTTGTTGCGGCATTTATTTGCGCTGGTCGCCAACTTTGACAACCAATGTATATGATATGCTGCTTTGTTCCCTATATTTGCACTAGTGGCGAACTTTGATGCCCAGTGGATGTAATATGTGTAATAGTCGTGATAGCCTAGCATAAGTTGCTTTGTTATTTGTTTCCTTGTTGTCTTGTTTATTTGTTTGCTTGTAGTCAGTGCAGTTCTTTTTCCGCTGTTTGCTAGTGGCTGCAGTAACCTATTTTTTAAAACTAGGCCACAATAACCATGGGCTACATATTTACTGTAGTGACATTGGGCCTCCTACTGGCCATAGAAATAATGGGCCTTCTATGGACCGTAGACACAATGGGCCTTCTACGGGTCGTATCATCAATGGGCCTTATATGGGCCGTATGATCGATTGGCCAAACATGGGCTAATAACAGACTGCATTATGGCCATAAACGGGCTAGAGTTGGAATCGTCCGTTCATGGGACGACCATAACAGGCCGTTGTTAATAGGCCGTATTTGATGACGCTATGAAAACGACCCAACGTATTAATGGGCCACAAACAGGCTGACTGTAATAACGGACTGAATTTGGCCCACAAGCAGAAAATGACAGTAACGGGTAGTAAGTAACCGAATGCTGGAAATGAGCCCAAGAATAAATGGGCCCTGAGAAGGCCGAAAGATAACACGGGCTGGAAACGGCCCAATGGAATAATGGGCCATTAATGGGTATAAAGCGATACACTGTTCATTATGGGCTAGTTTCACCACGAGTCGTTAATGGGCCAAGAGTTACAAAGGTGCTCATATGGGCTGAAAGACGTCATGGGCCATACATGGGCCAGAAGTTAAAACGGGCTGGAATCATATTGGACGACCCATATGACGCTACTGGGCCTAATTCGGATAGGTCGTAACGGGCCCTGGGTTAGCGGACTGTAAATGGGCTATATGCGAACATGCCGTTAACAGGCTTTCAGTGGGCCGGCCCGCCACCTTTTGACCAAGTCAAACGGGCCGGCCTTTTCACAGGAATGGGCCTCTGTTGGGTTATGCCACGTGTCAACATATCATAGGCGCCTTCTGTCCAATGAGTGGACGACATCTGTCCCGACGGTGAGTGTAACGCCCCGAGATCGACGCTCCAGAAGACTTCCAACTACTCCGAGTTTCGTTGTGTGATTTGTTTTGTTTGTTGCATTCAACATGGCATCATCCGCATTGCATCGGCACTCGTTGTCGTCATTGTTTTTAAAACTCGTAACCGTTCGTAGTTGCCGCCTTTCTCCTTGTCTCCGTAGCATGTCGTCAAACCGTTTGTCTTCTTTGACCATTCTCAGTCCAACCACACACTTGACCTCGTCCGCCTAACCCCTCTCTACACATCCGGCAAACCCCTCGCGCGCGCGTCCGAAACTTCCCCGAACCCAGCCCGCTCTGTCGTTACCGTTGGATTCAGATCATCCCCAAATATCCTGAAAACATCTCCATTTTTCTTAATTGGACCTTCCTAGCCTATTTATCTCGACCGTTTGATTTTAATGGGAGGGTCCGATTAGCCCCAGATCAAATCCTTGCTATATATACTGCCTAACCCTAGATCCTAGTCTATTCCATCCACCAAATCCCCTCACCCGCCGCCAGCCAACCAACCTCCCCCCTTCTTCCTCGGGATCCATCCCGATCCAAAAATCCAACCAACCCAAATCCACCCCCTCCTCGATCCACCTCCCTGCCCGAGCTCCTCAGTGCGCCACCGAAGCCCGAGCCGCCACCTCGCCACCCTTCGTCCTCGCAACGCCCGCGTCCGAGCAAGAGGAGCTCGCTGCTCAAGCTCGAGCACGCCCCAGGACCCATGGGGCCCCTCCCGTGTGCGCTCCTCCTCCCGCTGCTCCCTGCATCCCTTTCGCGTTGTGCAACGCCCAAGGAGAGCCGAGCTTCTCCCGATCCAGAGCTCCGCCGTCTTCCTCGCGACCCTCGCCGCCTCGTCCGAGTCGCCGGCGTCCATCCCTGCCTGAACTTCGTGACCTCTCTGAACCCTGCGACCGCTGCTTCGTCTCTACCTCTGCCAGCAATCACAAGAGGTCGTCGTTGCCCCGGAGCATCCCTATTGCCGTCCCCGACCTGCCTCGGTCCACCGGGAATCCATTCCCGTCCTCCTCCGCGCCGGATACAGCAAGCACCGGCCGGATCTTGCGCCGCTGCAAGCCCCGCTGCCTGCCACCAAGTCCCCTGCTCGCCTCCTCTGCTTCGCCCTGCACGAGCACGATGCCCCCGCCTTGTTTCGCGTCTGTCTTCGACCTCCCTCTGCGTCCCTGCAAGTTCGTGGAGCCGCCTTGCCTGCTGCTGGTTCCTGCAACGCCACCGCGGCTCTGCTTCCTGTTAAGCAGAGGACGCTCGTTCACCCAGCCGTGTGTTGACCGCGTCGCCAAGGCCACGCCAGGCCTGCAAGGCCTCTTCCACCGGATGGGCCTCAGCCCATGGGTGAGCAGCCCCCTCCAGATCCCCCCTCCTGTACACTAACGGGCCAGCTAGTTTCAGCCCGCCTCTATTTTTTTCAGATCTGCGATTTTAGGATTATTCCAGTGAATTACCTATTTTGTAGAAACCCCCTTGCACTTCATGCATATAATAACTCATGATCTGTGCATCATATGTAAAAACTTTATATATGCAAAATGATTAGAATTGCATCTAGTTTCATAATCTGCTATTTTCATCCATTGTTAAAATGTCTAACTTGCTGTTTATTTAATTTTGCATAAATGCCATGCTAAAATGATTCATTTCATAACTAAATAACCGTAGCTCGGTTTTAAATAAACTTTATATGTAAATGTGGTGGAAAAATGCCTAGTTTAACATGGTGGCATTTTTTTGCATGTCTAACAACTCTAAAATATGGTTTAGGGAAGAACAGTACCAAAACTAAAATATGGACATGAGGATTTTCCCGGAATTGTTGTTTGTTGTTCCGGCCTCATTTAAACTTGCCTAAATAGTTAGTTTCACTATGCTTCACCTCTTGCCATGTTTAACAACATTTAATATTGTTGAGTACCTAACCGAGAGTGAACTAAATAATTGATGTGGTGTTTTGCATTTTGAGCTCCACTTAATTTGTAGGATTGTTTGAGCACTTTGCCATGCCATGCCTCATTGAACCGGACATGCATCATACTTGATTGTGCATCTTGCCATGACTATGCTTGTGTGTTTACCATGTTGTTTGTTTCTTTCTGGTGTTGCTTCTTAGTTCCGGTAATGTTGCGATTGTGAGGATTCGTTCGACTACGTCCGTTTGTCTTCTTCATGGACTCGTTCTTCTTCTTTGCGGGATTTCAGGCAAGATGACCGCTACCCTGGATCTCACTACTATCATTGCTATGCTAGTTGCTTTGTTCTATTACTATGTTGCGATACCTATCTCTTGTTGCTCAAGCCTCACCAATTGCCATGTCAGCCTCTAACCTTTTTTCATCCTTCCTAGTGAACCATTGCTTGGCTATGTTACCGCTTTTGCTCAGCCCCTCTTATAGCGTTGTTAGTTGCAGGTGAAGTTGAAGATTGCCCCATGATGGATAGGATTATGTTGGGATATCACAATATCTCTTATATTATTAATGCATCTATATACTTGGTAAAGGGTGGAAGACTCGGCCTTATGCCTGGTGTTTTGTTCCACTCTTGCCGCCCTAGTTTCCGCCATACCGGTGTTATGTTCCCGGATTTTGCGTTCCTTACGCGGTTGGGTGATTTATGGGACCCCCTTGACAGTTCGCTTTGAATAAAACTCCTCCAGCAAGCACCAACATTGGTTTTACCATTTGCCTCACCTAGCCCTTTTTTCCCTTGGGTTTCCGGAGCCCGAGGGTCATCTTTATTTTAGCCCCCCGGGCGAATGCTTGTCTAAGTGTTGGTCCAAACCGAGCAATGTCCGGCGCCCCCTGGGCAACCAGGGTCTATGACAACCCGTCGTCTTGCTCATCCGGTGTGCCCTGAGAACGAGATATGTGCAGCTCCTATCAGGATTTGTCGGCACATCCGGGCGGCTTTGCTGGTCTTGTTTTACCATTGTCGAAATGTCTTGTAAACCGGGATTCCGAGTGTGATCGGGTCTTCCTGGGAGAAGGTATATCCTTCGTTGATCGCGAGAGCTTATCATGGGCTAAGTTGGGACACCCCTGCAGGGTATAAACTTTCAAAAGCCGTGCCTGTGGTTATAGGTAGATGGGAATTTGTTAATGTCCGGTTGTAGATAACTTGACACCAGATACGAATTAAAACGCATCAACCGCATGTGTAGCCGTGATGGTCTCTTCTCGGCGGAGTCCGGGAAGTGAACACGGTCTTTGGGTTATGTTTGACGTAAGTAGGAGTTCAGGATCACTTCTTGATCATTGCTAGCTTCATGACCGTTCCTTTGCTTCTCTTCTCGCTCTTATTTGCGTATGTTAGCCACCATATATGCTTAGTCGCTGCTGCAACCTCACCACTTTACCACTTCCTTTCCCTTTAAGCTTTGCTAGTCTTGATACCCATGGTAATGGGATTGCTGAGTCCTCGTGGCTCATAGATTACTACAACAACAGTTGCAGGTACAGGTTTTGCGATGATCATGATGCGAGAGCGATGTTTGCTTGTTTGGAGTTCTTCTTCTGCTTCTTCTTCGATCAGGTGATAGGTTCCAGGTCGGCAGCCTGGGCTAGCAGGGTGGATGTCGTTTGAGTTTCTCTTTGTGTTTCATCCGTAGTTCGGATGTTGATCTTATGTATGATGTATTGATGTTGTATTCGTGTGGCATTGTATGCCTCTTGTATGTATCCCCATCTATTATGTAATGTTGATGTAATGATATCCACCTTGCAAAGCGTTTCAATATGCGGTTCTATCCTTGGTGGGACCTTCGAGTCTCTTTTGGATAGTATCGCATATTGGGCGTGACAAGTTGGTAATCAGAGCCTCGACCGACCATAGGAGCCCCCTTGATTGTTGGCCGCTGTTGAGTCTAGAAGAAAACTATTTTTAGTCTTAGGATTATATATATTGGAGAGTAGGATTCTTTTTACTCCTCAGCCCCTTCGTCGCTCTGGTGAGGTCTCCTGAGGTAGATGTTTTGACTTTCCTCTCCTCAAATTTCACTAAAAAAATTTAGGATCACGCGGGTATCTTGGAATTGTTCCGATGGTTTTGTGACGAGAACATTGTTCTTGGTACCTCCTGTCTATTATGTGGCATTGACCTGGGGAGTTGAGCTCCGAGGTGTTGTCGTCACAATTTTATCGTTGCAGTTCTGGAATACCTGAGTTTTGCCAACATCGAAAATCTCTTTTATGCAGTTGTTGGTGAGATAACCTCGACGCCACCCAGTACTGGGGCGGGAGTTCGGGAGTATTGCCATAACTCGTATAACGGATGCTTTTCGAAGGTTGAGGTACACGATTTTCGAAGGTTTCTTGGTTATGTGTTGACGGATGGATACAGCTGGATGTAGGTATTGTTAGTTTGGGTGAGATATATTGCTTCCCCTGTATCCCCAACACCAGATTGCATAACCAGAAAGTTTTGGGAGTTTATAGGTGAGAATTCAAGTAGCTCCTAGAATATCTTTCCGACAGATGCGTGATATGGGATTGGGTAAATCTCTATCATATGTATTTGTTCCGGCTTATTCTGCAAGTCAAATCCTTTGTTTTGTTTTATTTGTGGTATTCGAGTTGCTTCAATGTCAAGTGTTGATTCCATACCTTTCCTAAGCAGTGTTCTCATATTTCTATGGGAGTACTAATCCTTTTGATCATCGAGATTGTCATGTCAATTTTTTCCAACCGGTGTGCTTCTCCTCAAGTGGATCCGATCATTTTCAACATCCGCAAGATCAACTCTAAGTTTTCTCACCGGTGTTTGTTTCATTCGTCCCCAAGTTGCCTTTGTTTTCCCGCCCTCCCACCCTTTTTCTTCAAGGACTCAGATTTCTTAATCAAGTATCCATTTATTCATGTGAGGTTTCTCCATTCTTTTCCCGTCAATGTTCTTATCCGATGATTTCCCATGAAGATGCTCAACAGTTTCAAGTTCATCATCCTCCATTGTTGTTTCTTCTCCGGTGGATCCAATTCAAGCTTTCGATATTCATCATATTCCTTTCCTCGTGTCAAATGCTTTCTCATGCCGGTGCACCTCTCAATCACTCACCTCTTGCTATTCATTTGTTCCAGAGTGTTGGAGATATCTCAGAAGATTTGTGTTTCCATTCTTAATCCGTTCAAGCTATTTGGAGATTCTTATCTCATTCAAGCTATTTAATTCAACTGGTGCAATCTCTCTTTAAAATAGTTTCCAACGGTGTTTTCTTTTGAGTGGGCCCTAAACCACAGGTCTTTTCCTAGGATCTTACCTGACTCTTCTAATTATCCCGGAGCCATTCTTAAATTCTTTTCAAGTGTGATGTAAGAATGGATCCCATCAGTCACATGCCTTCTCCAAGATCACTTTCAAATTCTTTTCATCGTTGATTCAACCTTTCTATTCTTCATTTAGGAGTATCTCAACAATTCATGGTGGTTCTCATCATCTTTCTCAACATTTGAAGACCAAAGAAGGATTTCTCCTGAATCTTGGTCCATTCTCTTGAAGATTCATGGTTCTAGCTTCATGCCATCCTCATAATTGTTTTCGATTGTGAGAATTCTTTTCACCCATCCAAAGCATTTCGTGAGTTTTTTTCCATTTTATTCCTACGAAGGCCATCATTTCGGGCTTATTCATTCTCATCTTGTAGCTATTGTTCTCCAAATCTTACCGGTGAATCGTCCAAATATCCTCTAATCAGTTCATGATCTCTTCGTTCTCTTGTATCTAAATCCCATCAAGTATCTTCATTCGTTTTTCAATTCTTCCCGGTGAATTGTGCCTTTGCTACTTTCATTTTCAATTCTTACGGTGGTTCATTCAAGATTCCTCTTCCTTTGCTACCATATCATTACATTCGTTGTTTTCAATCCCACCGGTGGTTCCATCAATACCTTCTCAAGTTTGCGCTATATCTCTCTTAATCCTTTCTACGAGAATAAGTAGTATGCCAAATCCGTTGCTTGTCATCAATTCAAATTGATGAAGGATACACATAATGTAATTCTTATCCTTGTTTCATACAAGTGTTTAATCCCTTCCTTCGGAGTTTGTTCATGAGGAATAAATTCTCGATTCTAAGATGTTCATCTTTTCCTTCTGGAGTTCCAAGTTCTCTCGGTTATCTCATCGCGAAGCTCCATCTAAATCATCACAAGGCTTCACCTTGTGTTTTCAACCTCTCTTTCTTTCTATCATCCTTTTATTACCGGAGTTCTTCATGGAGGCTCTACATGGTGGTTCGTCAAGGATTCTATTCATTCTTCAATTGTTCTTCAAGATTTCTCTCGAAGTTATGATCCGCCAAGCTATACTCTAAAATAAACATGGTGCTCAACACATGTTTTATTTTGAGGAGTTCAAGTATTCTTCATCTTGCATTTCGAAGTGCAATTCGTTCTACCTTATCATTTGAGGTGGTGTTATGTCATTCTTGACAATTTGAGTTCGTGTTTCATGATTCACATGTTTTCAAGAATGAGGTATTTTAAATCCATTAATCCCTCCATTGGAGTTATCTTGGTTTAGGTTACATCTAAAGCCTTCCCTAAGGAATGTTGCTATTTGTGGTGCTTATCAATGATCCGAGTTTTCTCCTATCCTCTCGGCGAAAGTAGTTTTCATCTCTTCGTTGATCTCAAGCAAGCATTTGTTTCAGTTAGTGGCCGGTTGTCACCTCATCATTTTGAGATGTTTGCCATAAGCCCATAATAAGCTTGTGCTTTTCGTTGTTGATTTTCCAACAACTCCGTTCAATTCTTCTTTGCAAGGATGCTTTTCAAGCTCATGTGTGGCAGAAGTTGGCATTTTCTTCTACATTCTGTTATTCCAATGATATATCTTCTATTCGTTCTTCCGAAGGCATGGTGATGTTGCTCTCTTCACTCATCATCTCAAATTGTGAGGATCGTGTTCTTTTCATGCTTATCCATTTAACCGGAGTGTTGTGTCATCTCTTCAAGTTCTTTTCATCTTACCAAGCTTTGCCCCCCTTCTCAACCGGAGTGCTGTCTGAAATCTTTCTTACCCCTTGTGCCATTTTTTTCAATAGTTCCGGAGGCAGTGTGTTGTTGATTTCATCAAGTATCCTCTCATCTTGTCAAGTTCATGTTCAATTTCTTCCATTTACAGTTGGAGTGCTGTCAAAATTATATCATTCTTATTCATTCTTATCTCGTTTCAACCAGAGTGGTTTAAATTCCTTCTTGTCCATTGTGCTCGTCATTCATGTCTTTGCAACCTTCAAGTTCTCGTAATGTTCCTTGTTCCTCTTTTCTAACGGACTGTTTGTAATCTTGGTCATCTCCGTTGTTTTGTTTCTTTCAATTTGTTCAACCTCTCAAGGTTCGTGGTTTCACTTGTTTGCCGAAGAAGCAACTTAGTTTTACCTCTTCTCTTCCTCTTCCGTTTCTCCCCGGTGCCATCCTAGATCTCGGGACGAGATCCTCTTGTAGTGGTGGAGTGTTGTAACGCCCCGAGACCGACGCTCCAGAAGACTTCCAACTACTCCGAGTTTCATCGTGTGATTTGTTTTGTTTGTTGCATTCATCATGGCATCATCCGCATTGCATCAGCACTCGTTGTCATCATTGTTTTTAAAACTCATAACCGTTCGTAGTTGCCGCCTCTCTCCTTGTCTCCGTAGCATGTCGTCAAACCGTTTGTCTTCTTTGACCATTCTCAATCCAACCACACACTTGACCTCGTCCACCTAACCCCTCTCTGCACATCCGGCAAACCCCTCGCGCGCGCGTCCGAAACTTCCCCGAACCCGGCCCGCTCTGTCGTTACCGTTGGATTCAGATCATCCCCAAATATCCCGAAAACATCTCCATTTTTCTTAATTTGACCTTCCTAGCCTATTTATCTCGACCGTTTGATTTTAATCGGAGGGTCCGATTAGCCCCAGATCAAATCCTTGCTATATATACTGCCTAACCCTAGATCCTAGTCTATCCCATCCACCAAATCCCCTCACCCGCCGCTAGCCAACCAACCTCCCCCCTTCTTCCTCGGGATCCATCCCGATCCAAAAATCCAACCAACCCAAATCCACCCCCCTCCTCGATCCACCTCCCTGCCCGAGCTCCTCAGCGCGCCACCGAAGCCCGAGCCGCCACCTCGCCGCCCTTCGTCCTCGCAACGCCCGTGTCCGAGCAAGAGGAGCTCGCTGCTCAAGCTCGAGCACGCCCCAGGACCCATGGCGCCCCTCCCGTGCGCGCCTCCTCCTCTCGCTGCTCCCTGCATCCCTTTCGCGTTGTGCAACGCCCGAGGAGAGCCGAGCTCCTCCTGATCCAGAGCTCCGCCGTCTTCCTCGCAACCCTCGCCACCTCGTCCGTGTCGCCGGCGTCCATCCCTGCCTGAACTTCGCGACCTCTCTGAACCCTGCGACCGCTGCTTCGTCTCTACCTCTGTCAGCAATCACAAGAGGTCGTCGTTGCCCCGGAGCATCCCTGTTTCCATCCCCGACCTGCCTCGGTCCACCGGGAATCCATTCCCGTCCTCCTCCGCGTCGGATACGGCAAGCACCGGCCGGATCTTGCGTCGCCGCAAGCCCCGCTGCCTGCCACCAAGTCCCCTGCTCGCCTCCTCTGCTTCGCCCTGCACGAGCAGGACGGCTCCGCCTTGTTTCGCGTCCGTCTTCGACCTCCCTCTGCGTCCCCGCAAGTTTGTGGAGCCGCGTTGCCTGCTGCTGGTTCCTGCAACGCCGCCGCGGCTCTGCTTCCTGTCGAGCAGAGAACGCTCGTTCACCCAGCCGCGTGTTGACCGCGTCGCCAAGGCCGCGCCAGGCCTGCGAGGCCTCTTCCACCGGATGGGCCTCAGCCCATCGGTGAGCCGCCCCCTCCAGATCCCCCTCCTGTACACTAACGGGCCAGCCAGTTTTGGCCCGCCTCTATTTTTTTTCAGATCTGCGATTTTAGGATTATTCCAGTGAATTACCTGTTTTGCAGAAACCCCCTTGCACTTCATGCATATAATAACTCATGATCTGTGCATCATATGTAAAAACTTTATATATGCAAAATGATTAGAATTGCATCTAGTTTCATAATCTGCTATTTTCATCCATGTTTAAAATGTTTAACTTGCTGTTTATTTAATTTTGCATAAATGCCATGCTAAAATGATTCATTTCATAACTAAATAACCGTAGCTCGGTTTTAAATAAACTTTATATGTAAATGTGGTGGAAAAATGCCTAGTTTAACATGGTGGCATTTTTTTGCATGTCTAACAACTCTAAAATATGGTTTAGGGAAGAACAGTACCAAAACTAAAATATGGACATGAGGATTTTCCCGGAATTGTTGTTTGTTGTTCCGGCCTCATTTAAACTTGCCTAAATAGTTAGTTTCACTATGCTTCACCTCTTGCCATGTTTAACAACATTTAATATTGTTGAGTACCTAACCGGGAGTGAACTAAATAATTGATGTGGTGTTTTGCATTTTGAGCTCCACTTAATTTGTAGGATTGTTTGAGCACTTTGCCATGCCATGCCTCATTGAACCGGACATGCATCATACTTGATTGTGCATCTTGCCATGATTATGCTTGTGTGTTTACCATGTTGTTTGTTTCTTTCCGGTGTTGCTTCTTAGTTTCGGTAATGTTGCGATTGTGAGGATTCGTTCGACTACGTCCGTTTGTCTTCTTCATGGACTCGTTCTTCTTCTTTGCGGGATTTCATGCAAGATGACCGCTACCCTGGATCTCACTACTATCATTGCTTTGCTAGTTGCTTCGCTCTATTGCTATGTTGCGATACCTATCTCTTGTTGCTCAAGCCTCACCAATTGCCATGTTAGCCTCTAACCTTTTTTCATCCTTCCTAGCGAACCATCGCTTGGCTATGTTACCGCTTTTGCTCAGCCCCTCTTATAGCGTTGTTAGTTGCAGGTGAAGTTGAAGATTGCCCCATGATGGACAGGATTATGTTGGGATATCACAATATCTCTTATATTATTAATGCATCTATATACTTGGTAAAGGGTGGAAGACTTGCCCTTATGCCTGGTGTTTTGTTCCACTCTTGCCGCCCTAGTTTCCGTCATACCGGTGTTATGTTCCCGGATTTTGCGTTCCTTACGCGGTTGGGTGATTTATGGGACCCCCTTGACAGTTTGCTTTGAATAAAACTCCTCCAGCAAGGCCCAACATTGGTTTTGCCATTTGCCTCACCTAGCCCTTTTTTGCCTTGGGTTTCCGGAGCCCGAGGGTCATCTTTATTTTAGCCCCCCAGGCCAATGCTTGTCTAAGTGTTGGTCCAAACCGAGCGATGTCCGGCGCCCCCTGGGCAACCAGGGTCTATGCCAACCCGTCATCTTGCTCATCCGGTGTGCCCTGAGAACGAGATATGTGCAGCTCCAATCGGGATTTGTCGGCACATCCGGGCGGCTTTGCTGGTCTTGTTTTACCATTGTCGAAATGTCTTGTAAACCGGGATTCCGAGTCTGATCGGGTCTTCATGGGAGAAGGTATATCCTTCGTTGATCGCGAGAGCTTATCATGGGCTAAGTTGGGACACCCCTGCAGGGTATAAACTTTTGAAAGCCGTGCCTGCGGTTATAGGCAGATGGGAATTTGTTAATGTCCGGTTGTAGATAACTTGACACCAGATACAAATTAAAACGCATCAACCGCGTGTGTAGCCGTGATGGTCTCTTCTCAGCGGAGTCCGGGAAGTGAACACGGTCTTTGGGTTATGTTTGACGTAAGTAGGAGTTCAGGATCACTTCTTGATCATTGCTAGCTTCACGACCGTTCCTTTGCTTCTCTTCTCGCTCTTATTTGCGTATGTTAGCCACCATATATGCTTAGTCGCTGCTGCAACCTCACCACTTTACCACTTCCTTTTCCTTTAAGCTTTGCTAGTCTTGATACCCATGGTAATGGGATTGCTGAGTCCTCGTGGCTCACAGATTACTACAACAATAGTTGCAGGTACAGGTTTTGCGATGATCATGACGCGAGAGCGATGTTTGCTTGTTTGGAGTTCCTCTTCTGCTTCTTCTTCGATCAGGGGATAGGTTCCAGGTCGGCAGCCTGGGCTAGCAGGGTGGATGTCGTTTGAGTTTATGTTTGTGTTTCATCCGTAGTTCGGATGTTGATCTTATGTATGATGTATTGATGTTGTATTCGTGTGGCATTGTATGCCTCTTGTATGTATCCCCATCTATTATGTAATGTTGATGTAATGATATCCACCTTGCAAACAGTTTCAATATGCGGTTCTATCCTTGGTGGGACCTTCGAGTCTCTTTAGGATAGTATCGCATATTGGGCGTGACAGTGAGCCGACACGTGTTTCCTCCAGCCAATGATGATTTTACACATGGAAAATCCCCATTGGTTGGGGCTGTTAATGGGTTATCGGATCCAAAACCGGACCCGATAGCTTAACGGCATTCCATTACGGTGGATGCCACATGTCGGTCACCCTTGACGAAAGCACTTCTATGACGCGCAATTTATCATCATGGAAGTGGACACTTCCGTGATGATAATTTTGGTAATGTCATGGAACACTTCTACGACAGCACATGTATGACTATCTTGATTCTGTCATAAAATCGTCATGGATGTACATGCATGACAAAAAACGTGATCTACTGTGACAAACACGTATCATCACAAAAGTGTATTTTTTATGTAGTGAAACCTTCTTGGGCATTGGCTTCTTAGTCCTCTTGGACACACGAGACAGATCTTCAGATTGCACACTGGCTTCGGGAGGTGTAGATTTCAATGGCTTCTTTGTCGAACCTGTTGGAGTAGAAGCAACAAAGGGCTTCGAAGCTTTAGACTTTTTATTCTGCTTCGGGGGTGAAGGAGCATCTTCAGAGTCTGCATGTTCAGCTGATTGATCCACTTTGGCCCTCTGGGCAGCAATATGGGACAGAAGCCCATTGAAGTTGGTGAAGGGACCAATTCTATTTTCATTGGCTTCACGTGTACCATCTGACCTTGGTCCAGACGGGCCAGGGTTGAAGTTGAGTCCAAACTCCTTCTTGTTTTGCTTGACAGAATCCTTGGCAAACTGGAAGTTGTGCTTGAAGAGATCATCATCACGACACCATAGAAGAGATGATGGGTCGGGATCTTCTGGCTAAGGTCCTCGGACCATGCATGGATAGAACTTCTGAGCAATAGCTTCAATCTTTGTCTTTGGTGCCAAGTTTTTGTAGAGAATATAGCTCCACGGGCGCTTGATGGCATTCTTCTCAGTATATTCAGGTGTCACAAAGTTGTACTTGAACCATTGCTCAGCCCAATATCTTCGGATCCATTGGATCCTGTTCTTGCACTGGGTATAGCTCTCTTCAGGATCAGATCTGTAGAGCTCATGGCAGGTCCAAAGCAGTATTGCCACGGTGTTGCCTGTCACCTTTCCTTGCAGATTTTTCAGTGGCCATTGGATTCAGACGGACTGGCTTCGGAACTGTGAAAGGCTTCTGTTGACTTATCAAACAAGAACTGGCTTCAGGAGATTCAATATGATGATATAAGAATTCTTCAAATGGATGCAGACTATGAGAACCAAGTGATTCTCCCACGGACATGTACCTGTGACAGCATTAGAGATGTGAGGGAAGGGGAAGAGGTCATATGCATTCTCAGAAGATTATGAAGATAAATCGGTTAGAAGACATTGACCTCACAGTGCGAAGACATCCACTTATTGAAGGAAGTTGGTTCCAGATTTGTACGAATCCAAGAATAAGTACAAGTGAGGAATCTAATTAGTTGTGAAGCATAAGTGAACATACTTTGCAAGATATGAGATGCAGAAAAAGAAAGATCCAGATTTTGAGGTTATGAAACCACCTTTGGGTGAGTTGATAGATTTGATGGATCTAAAAGGTGGTAAAAAGCGAGATTTATTTACCATAGAGGAACTGCTGGACGAGGCAGAACGGATGTTGAGCAGTCCAATCTCCTGTGCCCTAACTTGGCGATGCAAGACACATACGGCGGCGGCGGAGAAGACAAGGTCCGCTGCCGACGTGAGGACATCATCGAAGAGGTCGCGACAGCTAGGCGCTTCGTCTCCAGCGTTGACACGAGCTAGTGGTGGTGCTAGGGTTTGAGCGAGATGGCGAGGTGGAAGAAGAGATAATGACCGCAGGGGGCAAGTATTTATAACGAGGAGGAGGGCGACGTAGCGCAATTATGCAGGTGCCCCTGGCAGTTCACATCCGAAGGACATGTGGCATGCATGCAACTTATGAGGAGTTGAACCATGTTCCCATGCATGCCTAGATTGTCGGGTGGTCATTCCGGCTTCTTTGGTTTTTAGGCAAAGGATAAGATTTTAGAATCAGTTCTGCTGACAAGGACACAACATAGATTTTCGACAAGTGTCAACAAAATGCATATGACTAGACAGACAGAATTTGAGGGAGTAGCATAGAAGGGATTAGGGTTCGGTCACATTCACTTAGGTCAGAAAATAGCAACATGAAGACATAGCTATAAGTATGCTGTAGAGGACAGAACACATATATAGTATTGAAGACAAATCAACATTGCGAAGACAGAGATTTTGAAGATAAAACAATGTCTAAGACAATCCAAATGCGAAGATAATGCAATCATGATGCCAATTGAAAATCTTCAAGAAAGTGTGGTGGTGGCGTTACCCACCGTATAGGAAGTATTGGACAGACACGGCGCACAATTATCGTGGCGCTCCAAAGTCAAATTCCACATTAATGTATTCAGACCCAGAGGGCAAGTCTTCGCTGATTGAAGAAATACGTTACTTTGTGTGTTGCACATCTAAGTCATCAACATGCATAAGTGTTAGGATGTGTGTCAATTCACTGGACATTTGAGGATTCTAAGATATTTAGCTCACACCGCAGCTTGCAAAACCTTTTCTCATCCAAGGGCTTTGTGAAGATATCTTCCAGTTGCTCTTCAGTGTTGACGTGAATGATATCAATGTCTTCCTTGATGACACGATCTCTGAGAAAGTGATGAAGAATCTCAATGTGCTTTGTCTTCGAGTGCTGAACTGGATTCTTGGCAATATTGATGACGCTTTCATTTTCACAAAAGAGTGGAACATTTTTCATGTTGATGTCATAATCTTTGAGAGTTTGCTTCATCCAGAGAAGCTGAGCACAGCAAGATCCAACAGCAATGTATTCAGATCCAGAAGTGGAGAGCGATACACAGTTCTGCTTCTTTGAAGACCAACAGACAAGAGATCATCCGAGAAAGTGATATGTGCCTGATGTAGACTTGCGATCAACCTTGTCACCAGCATAATCAGCAGCAGAGTATCCAACTAGATCAAAAGATGAGCCCTTTAGATACCACAATCCTAGTGTTGGGGTGTGAGCCAAATATCGAAGAATTGGCTTCATAGCAAGGTGATGTGATTCCTTGGGTGCCACTTGGAATCGAGCACACATGCAAACGCTAAGCATAATATCATGCCTAGATGCACATAAGTATAGCAAAGAACCAATCATGGAGCTGTATACCTTTTGATCGAACTCTTTACCATTGTCATGAGAGCCAAGATGGCTTTTGGTTAGCATTCACGTCGTGTACCCTTTGCAGTCTTGCATTCCAAACTTTTTCACGCAATCTTTGAGGTATTTTTCTTGCGATATGAAGATGCCGTTGCGTTGTTGATGGATTTTAAGACCAAGGAAGAACTTAAGCTCTCCCATCATGGACATCTGATATTGCTCTTGCATCATGTATCCAAACTCATCACTATATCTCTTGTCAGTGCAGCCAAAGATGATGTCATCCATATATATTTGTCGCACAAACAGTTCACCATCATATGTCTTCGTGAAGAGAGTGGGATCTAGAGAACCAGGTTTGAAGCCTTTGCTCTTCAGGAATTATTTGAGTGTGTCATACCAAGTGCGAGGTGCTTGTTTGAGGCCATACATTGCCTTGTTGAGCTTGTACACCATATCAGGATGCTTAGGATCTTCAAAACAAGGCAGTTGAGCGACATACACTTCTTCGATTTTGCTATTCAGAAAGGCACTCTTCACATCCATTTGGTACAGAAGAATGTTGTGATGGTTAGCATAGGCCAGCAGTATGCGGATGGCTTCAATCCTAGACACACGAGCAAAGGTTTTGTCGAAGTCAATTCCTTCCACTTGTGTGTAACCTTGATCAAGGAGGCGAGCCTTATTTGTGACAACTTGTCCAAGTTCATCTTGCTTGTTGCGATAGATCCATTTTGTGCCAATGATGTTGTGCTTGCAAGGATCAGGATGTTTGACAAGCTCCGAGACATTATTCAGCTCAAACTGTTGAAGCTCTTCTTGCATAGCTTGAATCCATTCAGGTTCCATGAAGGCTTCTTTGACTTTCTTGGGTTCGGATATAGAGACAAAGGCAAAGTGACCGCAGAAGTTTGCTAGTTGTGTAGCTTTTGATCGAGTGAGAGGACCAGGAGCATTGATGCTATCAATAATCTTCTCAATCTGGACTTCATTGGCGACTTTAGGATGAGCTGGACAAAGATTTTGATCAGTCTGACTATTGTCTTCATATTCAGCATTGTCTTCAGACTGACCATTGTCTTCATGTTGATTAGGTGCAGAAATGATAACCTCATCCTCAGCATGTTCCTCGGTGGGTATGATTTTTCCAATACCCATCAGCCTCATAGCTTCACCTGGTGTAGCTTCATCTAGCACATTTGACAGGTGCTCTCTTTACGAGCCATTAGTTCCATCGAACCGCACATCTACAGTTTAAACCACTTTGTAGTGAAAGAGGTTGAAGACTCTGTAGGTGTGCGGGTCCTTTCTGTAACCAAGCATAAAACCTTCATGTGCTTTTGCTGCGAATTTAGACGTGTGATGTGGATCCTTGATCCAGCACCTAGCACTAAAGACTTTGAAGTAACTGACGTTCGGCTTCTTACCAGTCAGAAGTTCATAAGACATTTTCTTGAAGAACTTATGAAGATATACTCTGTTGATGATGTGGCATGCAGTATCAATAGCTTCGGGCCAGAATTTTCTTGGAGTCTTGTATTCATCGAGCATCGTTCGTGCCTTCGCAATCAGCATTATGTTCTTGCGCTCCACGACGCCATTCTGCTGAGGTGTGTAAGGAGTAGACAACTCATGTGTGATGCCCAAGGTATCAAGATAAGTATCGAGGCCAACATTCTTGAACTCAGTGCCATTGTCACTCCGGATATGCTTGATCTTGATGCCATAATTCGTCATGGCCTGATTTGTGAAGCGTCTGAAGACATCCTGCACTTCAGTCTTATAGAGAATTATGTGTACCCAGGTGTATCTCGAGTAATCATCAATAATAACGAAGCCATAGAGATGTGCAGTAGTAGTAAGGGTAGAGTAGTGAGTAGGGCCAAATAGGTCCATGTGAAGCAGCTCGAAGGGATGTGAGGTAGTCATGATTGTCTTCGAGGGATGCTTGGCTCTAGTCATCTTTCCAGCTTCATAGGCACCACATAGATGATCCTTCTTGAACTTGACAGCCTCGATGCCAATGATGTGCTTCTTCTTTGCGAGAGTGTACAGGTTCCTCATGCCCGCATGTACTTGCCTTTGTTGCCATAGCCAGCATTCTGAAGCCTTTGCTAGAAGACATATGGCAAGTTGTGGTCCTACTGAGAAATCTACCATATACAGATCACCTCTTCGATAGCCTTCGAAGACTAGAGAATTGTTAGATTCCATTAGCACAAGACAACGATATTTTCCAAATATCACAATCATGTTCAGATCACAGAGCATTGACATAGACATTAAGTTGTATCCAAGGGATTCAGCAAGCATCATTTTATCCATGTGCTGATCCTTGGAGATAGAAACTCTACCAAGACCCAATACCTTGCTTTTATCGGTGTTAGTGAATGTGATGTGGCTCTTAGTAGATAGACGTAGGTTTGAATGCATAAGAAGACTTCGATCACCAGTCATGTGGTTGGTGCAGCCGTTGTCCATGATCCATTCAGTGGCTTTCGGAGTTGTACCCTACAGTGCAGTTAGCGGGATAGGCTTCACCAAGAGTATTGTAAAGCATAAACATGTAGCGAACAAGCATATTATCAAAGTTTAGATTATGGTTAGGCTTGATAGTATGCTCGTCAAGGAACCCTGGGATGAAATACATGATAAGACCATTGGGGCATTTTATGTTGCGTCCCACAAGATGTTTTAGGTCTCCAGCATTGTTGTCAGAAGTCTTAGATTTCTAGCTGGAGACCTTTCCCTGGAAGAGAAGTTAATTCTTCTTAACCACCCACATCTTCAGGGGTGGCTTAGAAGCAATGAGTCTAAGTGCAACATCTGGGAACTTTGGCTTGGGCCCCCTAGAAAATAGCTTCACAGGAGGAGAATAGTACTCATATGAATATGCATAAAAGTTCTTAGTGTTGTGAACATAGCGGTTAGAGGAAACACGCTCATATTCATGAGTCTGATAATGGTTCTCCTGCAAAACATTGGCATTGGGGTGACCATGAGTGGTCCTCTGTTTGTATGAAGCCTTTTGGCCATATGGCGCCTTTGGTCTGGGGTTTGTCTTCTTCCCAGGTGGTGACCATATGACGCCTTTGGTCTGGGGTTTGTCTTCTTCCCAGGTGGTGTCATGATGACATTCACGGGAAGCTTCTCAAGACAACTCTTGGGTACCCAGATCTTCTTCTGGGGTGACCCATTCCTGCAATTAGTACAATGTACCTGGAAAATACTTCACCATTCTGATTCTTAAATAGTTTATAATTGGCATCAAAGGATTCATCCATGACAATTTGATTAGCACAAGTGAAGCTAGATAAAGAGGATGGGTCCACTGAAGGATCCTAAGCAGCAACCCAGGTGGTTTTCGGGTATTGCTCAGGCATCCTGTATGAACCATCAACATTCATTTTCCTCTCAAACCCAACACCCTCTTTCCTAGGGTTTCGGTCCAGAATCCGTTTCTTGCGTACATCGCACAAAGTCTGATGTCCTTTGAGGGTTTTGTACATGCCAGTCTCAAGCAATGTCCTCAACCTAGCATTCTCATCAGCAATAGTAGTGGTATCCTCAGTAGAGGGGTTAGTTACCACATCAACAGTTGAAGATATTGCAACATCAAAAGCAATGGAACATGCAGCAACAGAGACATAGTTATCACACTCAAGACACTTTAAGCATGGTGGAACAAATTCTACCTGAGCAGAACTGATCTGTTGGGTGAGTAGTGAATCATTCTCTTTTTGAAGATCTTCATGAGACACTCAGTTTCTCAAGGTCCTGCTTCCTTTGAAGATAATCGTAGGAAAGCTTCTCATGAGAGGCTGAGAGAGTTTCATGATGACTTTCAAGTTCTTCATACTTAACAAGAAGACTTTTAATATCTCCGATTAAGGACTTTGTTCAATTCATTTCCGCGTCCAACAGGTCATCGCTTTTGTCTAGCAGCTTTTGAATATGTTCCATAGCAGTTGTTGCTCAGTTGCAATTTTAGCAGGTGTCTTATAGCTAGGTTTGGATTCGCGTGAGGTTACCTTGGCACCGCGTGCCATGAAGCAATAGGTTGGATCAGATGGCTTGGGTTCGAAAGTCATCATTTTAAGAGACTCCTTGAATTCGTAGAACCACGAGTCTTGACGGGTTTGATGAACTTCATAGACATCAGAAATCCGGTCGCATATAAGCTTTGCATTCCAGAGATGCATGATGCGCCTGAACTCGTCATAGACAGGAGCATATGATATCTTTAGCCGTGATATCTAGTTGAGTGTAGTTTCGAATGTCGTCAGCATGCGCCATCTTGCATAGATCGGTGAGACCAATCTCCGTGATGGTCCATAGCTCACTGTTCATTACAAGGAGGTGCTTCCTCATCATTGCCTTCCATTTGGGATAATCATGACCATCAAAAATAGTACAAGCAGTAGAGACCTTGATTATCGCTGCAGTCGACATAGCTAAAACTCCAGGTGGTTAAACCGAATCACATAGAACAAGGGAGTACCTTGCTCTGATACCAATTGAAAGTGCTAGTTATCGACTAGAGGGGGTGAATAGGCGATTTTTATCAAAGTCTTCAAAACACGGTGGTTTTGAAGACAAACAAGTAAACTAAACCTATATAGTAAGCAGCAGAATGAAAACTACACTAGGCAGGCATTAGTCAAGCATACAATACAGTGAAAGCACGAAGACTAACTGCAACTAGGTAGACATGATCAGAATGGAAGATAGTACGAAGCCAAACAGATAAAGTCTTCACACAGTGAAGTCAAGTGAATCAGGCAAGCATGCAATGACTTCACGAAGACAAACTGAAGAGTAATGAGAGCAAGGGATAGAACTAATTGCTTGGCAAAGACAAGGATTTGGTAGACCAGTTCCAATTACTGTGACAACTATACGTCTTGTTAGGGAGGTTGAGATTGAACTCAGAAGACCATGTCTTCACCTTATTCCCCTTGATCTAAGGACACCCAGTCCTCGCCCAATCACTCTGGTAAGTCTTCAAGGTAGACTTCCAAACCTTCAAAGACTTCGTTCATCAGCAATTCACAATGACTCTTGGATGCTCAGAACGCGACTCCTAACCAGCTGGTGGATTCACAATCCTCAAGTGTAAGAAGTCTTGAGATCATGCGGACAGAAAGACTTCAGTGATGCCTAACACTCTTTGGCTCTGGGTCTTTTGGGCTTAGTCCTCGCAAGGATTTCTGTCTCAAATGCTTAGGACGACAAAAGCCGTGCACGAACTCTAAGCAGCCACCAATTTATGGTGTAGGGGGTAGGCTATTTATAGCCAAGTGGCAACCCGATCTGATATGTCCGAAATGACCCTGGGTCAATAAGGAACCGACATGTGTCCAATGATCGGATTTCAAACACAGGCGGCAGCTTGGCTTGGGCTACAAGCAAAGCTGACTCATCCAGCTCTCGATAAGGTTTGCTCTCATTGTCTTCTCTCGAAGACATAGGATTTGGTTGAGCATCACATCGGTCACTCTCACTTTGTTCCCTTGGACCCCACTTAACAGTACAATGGTTCCTATGACTCAATAAAGAGGAATGGAAACTATGAAAGAGCTATGTCCTCGCACTCCATAGTCTTCAAGTGAATATCTTCACACGTCATAATCTTCATCATGAATGGCTTCATGAACCACCATTGTCTTCAATGTCTTCACACATTTTTAGGGGTCATCTCTGATAGGTAAACCGAATCAATGAGGGACTACTACCTTTGTTATCCTGCAATTCTCACAAACACATTAGTCCCTCAACCACGTTTGTCGTCAATACTCCGAAACTAACTAGGGGTGGCACTATATGCACTTACACATACAAACAAAAAGTGCATGGCAACCTCTTCTTCCCTCTGCGAAGGGCCTATCTTTTACTTTTATGTATTTACTTTCATGCAAGAGTAAAAGTTTTTCTCTCTATTCCTTTTTATTTTATCCTCTGACAAGCATCATGTGGTGAGGAAAGATTTAGGCACATATATCTAGTTCAATATGGGTAGCATGAGTTATTATTGTTGACATCACCCTTGAGGTGAATACGTTGGGAGGCGAAACTATAAGCCCCTATCTTTCGATGTGTGCAGTTGAAACGTTTTGCTCATGTGTACGCGGTGAGTGTTAGCAAGCATAGAAGACTAAATGATGGTTGAGTATGTGAACTTGCATAAAGGCTCTAATACATGACCCTTCCTGAAAAGATGATGAATTGTAGTTGCAAAGTTGACTGAGAACATAGTTTGTTCGTTTCCAACAGAGTTTATACCTTATACTTCGATGTTGTCATGAATTGTTACTTGTTCATAAGAAGTATATGATAAAAGCTCTATGATAAACATTTTATGTTAAAGTTTGTTGCTGTCATAATAAGTTACATGATGCTGCTATGTCCGTATTTTTGTTTTTATCGACACCTCTCTCTCTAAGCACGTGGACATGTTTTCCAATTTCGGTTTTTGCTTGAGGGCAAGCGAGGTCTAAGCTTGGGGGAGTCGATACGTCCATTTTGCATAATGTTTACCTACTATTATTTATGTTGTTTTGTTGCATAATAATGCTTTTTGGAGTAATTCTAATACCTTTTCTCTCATAATATGCAAGGTATACACAAAGGGGGAGAATTCTGGCAGCTGGAAATCCGAACCTGAAAAAGCTACATTAGGATGCCTATTCTGCACAACTCCAAATGAGCTGAAACTTTACAAGGATTTTTTATGGTATAAATAAGAATTTTTGGAGTCAATAAGTACCAGAGGGGCCCACCAGGTGGGCACAACCTACCTGGGCACGCCAGGAAGCCCAGGCGCGCCCTGGTGGGTTGTGCTCACCCAGGCCCACCCCCAGTGCCCCTCTTCTGGTACATAAGTCATTTTGACCTAGAAAAAATAAGGAGAGGACTTTCGGGACAACGGGTCGCCGTCTCGAGGCGGAACCTGGGCAGGAGCACTTTTGCCCTTCGGTGGAGCGATTCCGCCGGGGGAACTTCCCTCCCGGAGGGGGACATCATCGTCATCATCATCACCAACAACTCTCCCGTCTTGGGGAGGGCTATCTCCATTAGCATCTTCAATAGCACCATCTCCTATCAAACCCTAGTTCATCTCTTGTGTGCAATCTTTGTACCGGAACTATAGATTAGTGCTTGTGGGTGACTAGTAGTGTTGATTACATCTTGTACTTGATTACTATATGGTTTATTTGGTGGAAGATTATATGTTCAGATCCATTATGCTATTTAATACCTCTTTGATCTTGAGCATGATTATCATTTGTGAGTAGTTACTTTTGTTCTTGAGGTCACGGGAGAAATCATGTTGCAAGTAATCATGTGAACTTGATATATGTTCGATATTTTGATGATATGTATGTTGTGATTCCCTTAGTGGTGTCATGTGAACGTCAACCACATGACACTTCACCATATTTGGGACTAAGGGAATTCATTATGGAGTAGTTATTAGATGATGGGTTGTGAGAGTGACAGAAGCTTAAACCCTAGTTTATGCGCTATTCCGTAAGGGACCGATTGGATCCAAAAGTTTAATGCTACGGTTAGAATTTATTCTTAATAATTTTCTCGTAGTTACGGATGCTTGCGAGGGGGTTAATCATAAGTAGGAGGTTTGTTCAAGTAAGAACATCACCTAAGCACCGGTCCACCCACATACAAAATTATCAAAGTAGCGAACATGAATCGAGCCAACATGATATAAGTGACTAGATGAAATTCCCGTTTACCCTCATGAACACTTTGCTTATCATAAGAAACCGTTTTGGCCTGCCCTTTGCCTCAAAAGTATCGGGCTACCTTGCTGCAGTTTTGTTACTACTACCGTTACTGGCTCGTTACAAATTATCTTGCTATCAAACTACTCTGTCACTTACAATTTCAGTACTTGCAGACATTACCTTGCTGAAAACCACTTGTCATTTCCTTCTGCTCCTCGTTGGGTTCGACACTCTTACTTATCGAAAAGCCTACAGTTGGTCCCATATACTTGTGGGTCATCATGCATCATCCCTTCCTATTTGGGGAAATTCCAACGTAGTTCAAGCCAACATCAAACAGCTGTTTGCGAATTTCATATCAGGCACATAAATATATTTCAACATAACACTAGAATAGCTAAGTCCATGAACGAGAACAATATTAGCTAGTTTTATCCCATATCGGGCACCGCTAATGAAGGAGAATAATACTATTCTACCTTAAATTAGCATATAGCTAGTTCACCTTCATAAGAACAATATTAGAACAATATATTCAATTCCCTAATCGAGATCATCCAGGCTCGTCTTATCCACCTATGCTTTCAGTTCAGTAAGAAACTGTTTTGCACTGACCAACTAGGAAAGTTCCTCCTCCTTCGCCAATACCATCTTAGCAAAGTCTAATTTTAAAAATCTAAGCTCATTCTCTATCGTCCTCTTTTTCCTGCATCTTGAAATATTCTTCAGCATTGACAACACTTTCTCTAAGCCTACCTCTGCTCTCATCCTCGTACATGCTCCAGGGCTTTGCTAGGCACATCTTCAAAGATTGTGGCCACTCTTGATCAACCCACTCCAGGTAAGAACACTTCCCTTCATCCTATAATATTTAAAACTAGATCAGTAAAAATTGTAGGGGAAATGGGTTTCTTGAAACATAGAAAATCACCAAATACATATTTTGAAAACCTGAAGAAACTGGTTAATTGTGACATATCTTCTCAAATATATCAATGTGCAAATGAATAAATTGCTACTGAGACAACAACCAAATTTTGAAACATCAACGCTACGAGTTCTTAGTCATGTAGTACAAATAACAAATTGAACATTTTATGAGGAAGCTAAATATAGCTGCAACAACATAGCGACAGTGTTTGGATGACATCAAACTGATACTAACAGGTGTGTACATGCACAAATTTAGTAACATAGAACTAATAGCACTGAGGCCATCCACTATGTATGCCAAAACAAGTGTCAAGACAACTGTTGCTACATTTGGCACCGGTGCCCTGCACTGGTGAGCCGATGTAGCGAAAAAAATCAGGGAACCGGACTACAGAGCACCTAGATGGTCCGATGCCCAGTTGTTTCGTGCCATAAAGATTTAGTATTTTACTGCTTGGATGCTCGTATGTGTTGACCAAAGTTGGCTGCAGAAACTGCTGAAGCGGTGCCAAATAATTTTCTAATGGCACCGCTGATGAGATGGCAACATTTTTAGATACTAGGTACAAACTGTGACACTGTATTAACATTCAGAATAACATAGCATAGTTAAAGTGTCTTAATCACATCTAGATAATGATTTCTAACAACGAAAATGGGGCTAACCTTCTCTGCACATGCCAGAAACTTCCGCCCATTGTCCACCTATTCAAACACAACTAACTACATGCAAGGAAATTGATGGTGACAACAAGCAGGCATATCTTCAGCCACCCCTCTCAATTCGTTGCAACTGATGGTCTTAGGGAGCTACAAGAGGAAGAAATGAGTCAAATCGACAACCGGGTTAAAATCCTTCATTCCAAATCATAACTCAAGAGAGAGAAGAGAGGCATACCCGGGCAGTGAAAGAGTCGTCGTCCGAGGAGGAACCGCTGGAGAGGTAATTGAAGAAGACCATGGCAACCCTGACGGTAGGATGCGATACGGCGAGAGCGAGGAAGCAAGCGAGGAAGCGTCTATAGCTTCGGAAGGTAGTAAGGAGGAAACATGGGAAATGTGACTTGTGGTCGAGGAGAAAAGGGGGTTGGGAAGGGGGGGGGGGTAGATATTTCGGCGGTAGGCCAAAAATTTCGAAATGTGGAGGGAAACTTTGCACGTGGTGCCACTGGACACCATTCACTTTGAATGATTGTGTGCATTGCAAATAATTCTTCTGCTTTACGCGCATGGGATGAGTTTGATAATTCAAATTTTGGTGGAAATTTCCCTGGGTACTATCCTCATCCATGTCATTGCATTAAGTAACATCGTTTGCTAATTTGGGCACACAAAAGAGCGTACAACACACAAAGCACACTTACTGAATCGAGCAATTTTTGTAATTAAACATAGCCAGTCGACCTAAACATTGCTCTAACAAAAGACCAGCATTATAAAAAAAGCCTAAGTATGCATGATTTTAACAAAGCCGCCGCCGCGCCGGCCTATGCATCGCCGGTGTAAGATGAGACATCGATGACTTGTCGTAGCGACATGCCGCCGTTCGTGGACTCCGCGTCCCCCTGCTGAAGTCGACCGCGTCCTCGTCCTCATCCTCGGCGCCGCCCTCAAGGTTGTAGTACTCGCAGTAGTAGCTGCGCCAGAGCTCGTGTTGGTACTCCATCACCGATTCCTCAAAGGACAGACTCTTCTCTACCTCGACCTCAGCCATGCGCAACTCCTCCTCCCAGCACTCCTTTATCTCCGCCGCCTCCTGCATCTCTAGCTCCTGCTCGGCGATCTCATGAGGAAGCAGGTGCTCCATGGCCAACACCGCCTTTTTTGACATGGATTGCATGCTGGATTCTGAGGTGGCCTAGAATATCTTGGCGTGTGCATCCTCGATCTTGGCGTGGATGGGCTCGATCCGGGGCGGGGCGACATCGGCGGCACGAAAGGCAGCTCGAGCGCTCTCGGCATTTGCAGTCATCGTCGCATCAGTTGCTGCAGCTGTCTCGGCTGCTACAGCTGCCCTGTCGGCTGCCGCTGACACTCTCTCGGGCAGATGCAGCTGCGCTCAATTGGGATGCGGCCGCGCTCTCTGTGCAGGCACTTGGGGAGGACACGGCCACCATACGGGCCCTCACAAAGCGTTTCCACGACGTCATCTTTGCAAGAAGGGGTTGTGAGATGGGGATCGAGATTCATGGGTTCAGGGGTTGCCGGCACTGGAGCAGACGAAGCCGGCGAAGCTTAAGGAGGAAAACTTAAATAGACCCACGAATTTTCATCGCAAACGGTTCCTGCAAAAAAACGGTGTGTGATGTTGTTGATATTTTTTATTAGTTGTGAAATACGAATTTGGAGTAAAGTGGCAACGGATGGTGTTTTAAATGTACGAGAAAATTTGTAGCAATAATATAACTGTCATGTCAAAATTTGGAAAATTTCAGGGGTCATTTCACCTTTTAAGACATTTAAGTGATTTTCTAGCCATTTAATGACCGTAATTCAAATTTGAACTACATGTACATGCAATAGCTAACCATGACGGTTTGAAAAGTCATATTTGTGTACTTGTGTGCGAGTCGTTAGTAAATTGGATGGAATTTTCAAACATATCGGTTGCATGGCTATGACATAAAGCATGGAGTGCCATGGCATTTTGTCGGGGAAACCGATAACCTATGGGGTCACAAGGATCCCTTCTATGTTCGGCGGGGGGGTTAGTTGCATGAAGAGCAGGTCGAGTCGTTCTTATGAAATGTGAATTTCCATAATACTAGAATTTTTAATTGTAAACTAATAAATCTACAAAATGGGTCATGGAAATTTGCAAACGGTTCTAGAAGTAAAAGCGCTTGTGATGGATAGCCCAATGCCACACAGTTTTCTTCATCAAATCGTGTGTGATGTAGTTGATAAAAGCAAACGGTTAACCAAGGCAAAGCGTGTGTGATAGTTAAACGTATCACACACGAGCCTCGAGGGTTCTCCCACAGAGGTAGGTGCGGGATGAGCTGGGAGCATGGGGGCTATGGGTTAGCGAGAAGAGACGCCCACTCAGCAGGGGCACTGTGAGGAGTCACAGTCGAGGTGCCCAAGCTACTCAGAAGATTAACCGGGGAATCAGGCGAGCTAGAACCGGGCACAATATAAGGAGTAAATCCCATAGAAGGGGGAGTGGGATAGAACCTAGCAGCTACTAAAGCGGTGCAAGCATGAGTCAGCTCTCGAGCCAGCTCGTGAATCAGAAGATAACTAGCTGTGATATATCAAGAAAGGTGGGTAGTATCACTATCGGACGCGGGATCAATGATAGGAAAACGGACACGACCATCGACGTGCAGGGATGGAGAGTAGCGAAAACCTAAGTGAGTCTGCATCCGGACCTCGGTATAGCGTAGCTCAACGAGGACCTCGAACGAAACAAACTAAATGGCCTGAGTGGCGGTGGAACCAAAACCGCTCCGAGAGGTATGAGTGTAAGAGCCTGATGATGAACTGGTGTGCAGAGTAACCATGGCGTGATACTCGTACACTAAGTCGGCTACACGCTCCCGGTACACCCGATACGCTGGGTCGTCACCATGAGGGTAAATTCGATGCCATACATTCCAAAGAAGATGCGGTGAAGTGTATGGCAACAACTCCAACTGGCACGGATACGGCATTGGAACCATCTACACTCACAATCATTGGTCGGTTAGAAATAACAATAAACCAAGTGCATGCAATGCAGCAACCAAATGCAAACACTACCGACACTCAATTAGCAAGCTAGCTAACGTTCAACTAATGCGTCGGGGGTCTAGCGTGTCCTATAGTTAGCGTGACTCTGATACCAAGCATTGTGGCACCCCAGCTCAGAGCAACCGGTTTACCTTGCATTGCCAGCCCAGAGATCAAGTCTTCTGGCAACGTACAACATCATGGTACAGAAAACAACCGCTTTATTGATGCTTGCGGAAACATAGTGCGATATTATAACAAGTAGCGAGGCCAAGTAGCACACACGGTGCGGTTGAACAATATGTACATTATTTAGTGAACATAAAGGGCCTCGATCACGATAACTACGTGGCAACGGAATGAAGATGAAGCGGGACTCCATAGCACAGGGATACCGATGTAGACATGGCAGCACTCTGATCCGGTTAGACTTTCCTGAAAGCTGGCATAACACGCCAGGTCAGTACATTGAATGTACTTGCAAGCTCACAACAAGCATAAACATAATGAGAAACAATATCATGACATTTAATCAAGTTGAATGCAGACAAACATATTACTGATGCCATGCAATCAAACTTGTGCACCGAGTCCCTTGGACTCTCTTACCAACGGGTTACCTCATAACCAAACGGTGATCATTCACGGATCACAAAAGAAACCAACACTTTGGTTTCCACAACAACAATCTCACCAATCTCATCACTTAACCAGTGCCAAACATGTAACTTAGTGTGCAAGATTACTTATTAATGTTGATCCATGGTGTGACTTACTCACGAGTTGTGTCTATAACTAAGGACGCGACTATCGACAGATTAAATACAGTCTGCACAGGTAGTACACTAGACCCACATCACGGAACCCATGGCCTCGTACTCCCGTTCGGCTGGACCAACAACATTCCGACGGAACTCTCCCATTTCCATGACACTCTCTCGGCCACTCCGACTAACTCCCCACTGGGCTAAGTCATGGGTGGCCCTGTGCCTACCAAAGGCATCAACGACCACCGTCGTGGAAAAACTTAAACGGTCCCAAACGGGGACAAGGTACCATAACAACAACAACAACAACAACAATGGGCACACAAGGTTATGTCTGCTTACTGGGCCAGGATACCACATGCCCATAGCCTTCCCTCGTTAGAGGCAACGACCAAAGGCATGACACCGGACCGAATAAAGGCCTTCCCATAAAGGCAAATGTGGTTGCACTGGAAAAAACTTGATTCCGTGGCACCATGACGCGTTCAACTTTATGTTCCAGTTCAATTAACATCCTTTTTAACTTGAAATGCAAATACTCGTGTCACCATAAGCCATGATCATGCAACCATTCGACATGCATCACATATCACTTAAAAAAATAGATCAACATCATAAAAAATTTACTTGCACAAGTCATCACTAAACTTTACTGATTCTTTTGCACTGGTTATTAGCACTCGTCACTTTTAGTTTTAGCATTATCATATGAAACCAAATCATCACATAAGAAATAACACCGAAACTAGTCATATCATAGCTCTAACAAAAACCACATAGTCAAACTACTCATGCTTGCTCACACTAGTCTAGGTACTTACTTCTATAGACTAAGTATTTTAATCATGACAAAATAACTAACTTAAGCATTATTCATTAAATGATTATATGCATGAAATAACTCATTTTCAAGTTGGAAAATCATGAATATAGCAATGACACCATGAAATTGTTGGTGTGGCTTGCCTTAGTTCATAGGAGCTTCACACTCTTCCTGGGTCTCCTCAAGACAAGCTTCTCCTTCTAAACAATTAAATTCACAAAAAGAAAATATCAAGAACACTTCTGAAAATTACCAGAAAATCTAGACAGCAGAGAAAAATCTCATTTTTGGTGTGCTGCTAGATCTTTTCAGTAAGAACACAATGCAAAAAAGAATCAACTCATTTGGACTTATGGTTAAAAAGTTACAACTGGTCAAAGTTTCTGGTCAAAATTTGGTTAAATTTGAATAAAAAGAAAACCTGGGGTGTGACGTCGATGGCGTATTCCAGGAAAACGCCACCACTCATACGACTTCGGGTGTGAGCAGTGAGGCTGACAGCAGGCCCCACATGTCAGGTCGAGGGAGAAAGAGAAAGAAACAGAGGCGGGCAGCGCTTCTCCGGTGCATTCTCCGGCGAGGTGTGCCCGGCGGCCAGAACCATAGGGATAGATAGAGAGAAGTGGTCTAGGCACACCTGCCCGTACCTGTGGTTTGGCCAAAGGTGGTTGGACGGGGTCGTAACTAGCCTCTCCAGTGCCTCCAGAACACAGAGCTCGCCGGAGTTGGGGACGACAGCGATGTGGGGCTGCACCAGGGGCTCCAACAAGGCCGGATGGCACCAATGCACCACCAGCGAGTCTCCTGAGGAGTGGGTGGAGCTCGATGGGCACTAGAGTGAGGAGGAGGAGCTATGGGGAATCGCCGGTGACCTCGAGTCGGGGCTGCGGGCAAAGGCCTGCCCGGCCGGGCTACGGCTTAGCTACGAGCTTGTGGAGGTTGGGTGAGGGAGTGGTGATGCTCGAAGAGGCTGGGGAGGGGTGTATTTATAGGCGAGCGAGAAGGGGGTATCGGGCTCCGCCGAAGAGCTTCTGGACACGGAGCCCGGCGACGAACGGCGTCAGCGAGAGGGGGAGAAGGCAACACAGCTCATGCAACCACTGTGGGAGGGCGAAGACGAGCATAGGAGTGCAGGTGGCGACAAGCACAGTGGCACGGGCGCACTGTACACTTGGCCACGTCGTGCCTGTGCCCGCTGTGGTGAGCTCCAGCGTTGGCGAGCACCAAGGGCAAATTAATGGAGTCAGGATGGCGATTGTGGCGAAGTTTGGCAAGGTGCAGCGGTTGAGGAAGCGAGCACGAGCTCAACAGAGGCTCGGGCGTGACGCAGAGCGCATCGTCGGCATGCCAGCAAGCTTGGACGAACGCGGTCACCACGTGAACTCTTGTGTCATGCCGCGCCTAGCATAAACTTCATGTCTCACATGTATTCCTTGGTGGTTTGAGTTGTTCCAACGCTTTGAGTTGATCACAGGTGCTCTGTGTGTGTGGTTTACTTCATGGTACGTTTCTGGACAGTAACTTGTGAGGTTAACCGTGAGTGATCCAGTAAGAGTTTAGGGCTGAGCTTTGGGGTTTAGTAGTTTCTTAGGAAGGTAATGAAGCTTAAGAAAAATCAGCCCCATTGGATCAAGGAAAAGTATACTTGCTGTGTAAAGTGCCTATTCTGTCCAGAACAGAAATGATTTTATGTAGCAAAAATATTCCAAAAAGTGATGCAATATTTTTTCTCAGGGAGGTGTCATAGAGTACAAAGAATATTTGGGAATTTTCTCAGGATTTTTGGAGCAATAAAAATGAATATATTCCTGAAGTGAGTTTTGGAGAAGAAAATGAATATTTTTCTTTTATGAAAATATTCCTTGGGTCATTTTTCGGATTTTTTAGAGAAAGAATGATGAGTTAGAGATGGATGGGTCACTTGGGTGAAAATCAAGGACATGCCCAAGTGTATAAGTCCATTTGAATTGATTCAAAAACTCCAAATTCAAAGTAGAAGCAAATTAAGTCTGGAAAAAGAGAGAAGGCAAAAACCAGGATATCACACGGCGATGACGACGTCAGCAGGCGGGAGGACAACAACTCTGACTCCCGCTGATCACCACCTGCACCATCTTCATCAGGCGTCAGCACCATCATCTGCATTCGCATCTCCTCCCCGGCAACATGATTTGCCGGGGAGTGGATGCTGAGGTGGGGATGTTGCTCCCGGGCTCCTCCAGCATCCTTCCAGTTGGGCCCCAACATGCTTCCTCTTTAGTTGCAACTCCGTTAGCCCTACTGCGCCCTGTTGGACCTGGTGGCGGTGGTCTACGGGTTGCCTCCGCCGTGCTCTCCATCGACGCATTCCCTGGTGCCTCCCTTTTACCCCCTATGCCTTCACCTGCCGTGCCTGGGGGGAGAGGGACAATAAAGGGGATTACGGGGCACTTATCTTTTTTCAATCTTAAACCTATAGGCACTTGCCAAAATTTAATTCAAATAATGTAATCTCTCGAGTCCATGTTTGTGTTGTGTAATGCTTGTACTTGCATCAGCATGTTAGTGAAAAAGATAAACCTTGCCGGGAACCCGTGCATGTATATGTCCATGCAGAGGTGAGATGCCTCTTTAGTGTTAATAAATGAGTTTTCTCGGTAGGCTACCTTGCTGGCACCCTTTTTGTCTGCCGGACAGCCACATCTGCCTTGTTACAGACATAGGGACCAGCCCCCCGCCAACTTCTTTTTACCAAAGGCTACTGCGACCATTTTGACCGAAGCAACATTCGAGTCAGGGATGGGAGCATCTAAGTTTAAAAAGAGTGGCGAGGTTTTCTAATGCATAAGTTATAGCCTATAGAACAAAAATGGACAAGAGGTATAACTTATTTGTTTGGCTTCCCAGGGATCATAGTGTCGGGCAATCTTCTCAACTCCTTGTCGAAGCCAAGTTCACGGCAAGAACCTGTAGCTTCATGCAGACGAGAATGAATATAGGATGCGATCCTATCTATATGCATATGGAAATGCTCTTGAAATGCTTATGCAGTGATTTGAAATGCTCATGCATGCATGTACTCTAGGTTGGGGGGCCCCCTACAGTGCTTCTTTATTTTCTCTTGCATGGGGTCATCGCCCCGGCTTTGTACAAGGGGTTACATGCAACTGAGGCAAGGCCTGTACAAATGGGTGGCTGCCGGGCAAGGCCCAGCAGCCTCGCACCTTACGGGCAGAACTTGCGAAGATGCTCAATATTCCATGAGTTTTGCAACTGAGTGCCATCTCCGGTCTCCAAACAGACTGTGCCAGGTCTGGTGACTCGTCCTACCTGGTAAGGGCCTTCCCACTTTGGTGATAACTTGCGTGTACCCTTGGCGGACTAAACGCGCCTAAGGACAAGGTCACCTTCCTCAAAATACCGGGCATGAACCCTGCGGCTATGATAGCGATGCAGGGCTTGCTGATAGCATGTGGCACTCGTATCAGCTTGGAGACGGTTCTCCTCGAGTAGCATAGCGTCGTCACGCCGGTGCTGATCTTGCACCATTTGATCATAGGCAAGCACTCGAGGCGACCCGTAAATGAGTTCCGTGGGGATAACTACATCTGCCTTGTAGACCAGGGAGAAGAAAGTCAGCCCATAGCTCGGTTTGGTGTCATTCTGAGGGACCAAAGAACCATCGGTAGCTCCTCGATCCACCACCCGCCGTGCTTCTGTAGCGTATCAAAGTTTCTTGTCTTGAGTCCATGCAGCACTTCAGCTTTCACCCTCTCGGCTTATTCATTGCTCCGAGGGTGTGCCACAGAGGCAAAAGAGATATTGCATCCGAGGGCATGAACATATTGCATGAAGGCGCGACTCGTGAACTGGGTGACGTTGTCGGCGATGATCCTTGCCGGAACTCCAAAATGACACGCCAGATCTTTCAAAGAACTTGATAGCTGACTGGGCAGTCAACTTTCGCATGGTGGTCACTTCCGGCCACTTTTGTAAACTTGTCGATGGCGACGAACAAGAATTCAAAGCCCCTGATTGCTCGGGGGAAGAGGCCGAGGATATCGAGCCCCCAGACCGAAAATGGCCATGATACAGGGATTCTCTGAAGAGCTTGGGCAATCATATGGGTTTTCTTGGAATGGAACTAGCAGGTTTCACACTTAGTGACTAGCTCGACCGCATCTTGGAGGGCTGTGGGCCAATAGAATCCTTGCCGAAATGCTTTCCCAACTAATGCCCTTGATCCAATGTGGGAGCCGCACATTCTTTTGTGTATCTCAGCCATCATTTCCTTTCCTTCTTCCTAGTAGACGCACTTCAATTTCACACCGTTGGGCCTCCTTCTGTATAGTGTGTCATCAACAAACTGATACATACTAGCCCTCTGGGCTACTTTTTCAGCCTCGTCTTGGTCGCTGGGAAGCTCTCCGGTTTGGAGGAAGCGGACAATGTGCCTTGCCCAAGTCGGAGCCTGTGGCTCGGCAACAAGTACTAACGGCACCTCCTCTGCTGAGGGACCACCAGCCTCGTACGCGGGGTGAATGGGCCCGGATGGAGGGGCTGGTCCGGGAGGCTGCAAGGAGTTGTTTCCCGCAGGGCCCCTATCGGGAGCGGACGGCTCTACCAGGAGAGGCTTACCGGTGTCCAACTTTCTCCTTTTCCGGGCCATTGTTGCTGGGGATACAGAGGGTTGAGTAAGACGAAGAACAAAAGTCCCTGGTTCCACAGGAAGCTTCTGCGCAACACACTTTGACAGATGATCAGCTATGCTATTTTCTGCACGGGGTACGTGCTCTTTTTGCAATCCGTCAAAGGGCTCCTCCAATCTTCTCACTTCCTTGACGTATGCCTCCATCAATGGACTTTGAAAATCCTTGTCAACTTGTCTCAGCACCAGTTGTGAATCTCCTCAAATGATCAGCTTCTTAATTCCCAATTCAGGTGCAATCCTGAGGACGGCAAGGAGCCTTCATACTCTAATGCATTGTTGGTTGCTTCTTGCCGGGCAAAATGCATTTAGACGACGTACTTCAAGTGCTCCCCGGAGGGGGCGACAAGAAGCACGCCAACCCCTGCACCTTGCAGGGAAAAATGCCATCAAAATATGTAATCCATTCTTGGGGTGATTCCTTGCCGGGGATAACTGTCTCTATCACTTCCTCATCAGGGGTTGGCGTCTATTCTGCAATAAACCCTGCCAATTCCCTGCTCTGGACAGTTGAAGTGCTTTCAAACTTCAAACCATAGATGGATAGCTCCAAAGCCCGCTCCACTATTCTGCCAGTAGCCTATGGGTTTTAGAGTATCCGTTGCAACGGGAAACGAGTAACATAATGATCTCATGGGCTTGGAAGTAGTGGCGCAGTTTCCTTGAGGCCATGATGAGACCAAAAATCATCTTTTGCACGCCAGAGTACCTCAATCTAGCCCCCTATAGCAAGGAGCTGACAAAGTACACTGGGCGCTGCCCCACTTTCCTCCTTGCCACGTCCTTGGGGTTGCCCTCGTTGCCGTGCTCACTGCTGTCCTAGTCTTTATCTGGCTCTGCCGGTCTCTGCTCACTCTCTGACTCATCCACTTCTCACTGTGCTACCAAGGCTGCACTGACCACTGGGTTGGTTGCCACTAAGTATAACAACGGCGACTCTTGGGGTTTGGGAGCAACCAAGGTAGGCATAGAGGACAGGTAGGTCTTCAACTCTTTCAAAGCTACATCTGCTTCGGGGGTCCACGTCGGAGGACCTGCCTTCTTAAAATTTTTGAAGAATGACAGGGCACACTCGGCAGACTTGGAGATAAATCTCCTTAGCGCGGCAACACATCCCGTCAGGCGCCTCACATCCTTAACTGTCCGTGGCACTTGGATCTGCTCATTTGCCTTGATCTGGTCGGGATTAGCTTCGATCCCCCCTGTGAGACACAAAGTACCCAAGCAGCTTGCCGGAGGGAACGCCAAACAGACACTTCCCCTGGGTTGAGCTTCAAGTTGATCTTGCATAGATTTGCAAATGTCTCCTCCAAATCCTGGATAAGAGTTGCTCTGTCCTTGGTCTTGACCACAATGTCATCCATATAAACTTCAATGTTTCTGTGCAGCTGAGGTTCAAAACCAATCTGGATTGCCCTTGCAAAGGTGGAACCGGCACTATTTAATCCAAATGGCATGCCGACAATGCAGTACATACCACATGGAGTGATGAACGACGTCTTCTCCTCATCTTCTTTGGACATGAAGATCTGGTGATATGCAGAATAGCCATCGAGAAATTAGAGAAAATCGTAACCTGAA
Source organism: Triticum dicoccoides (assembly GCF_002162155.2). NCBI lineage: Eukaryota > Viridiplantae > Streptophyta > Magnoliopsida > Poales > Poaceae > Triticum > Triticum dicoccoides. The sequence continues at coordinate 212,639,985 of NC_041387.1, read as the reverse complement.
ATGGAATCCACAATCTGATCAATACGCGGCAAGGAAAATGGGCCCTTCGAGCAAGCCTTGTTGAGGTCTGTGAAATCAATGCATAGCCTCCACTTCTCGTTTACCTTCCGGACCACCACTGGGTTTCCAAGCCAAGTGGGATGTATCTCTCCTCTAACCAAACCAATTGCCTCAAGATTCTTGATCTCTTCTGCAATAAATTGCTGCCTTTCCACAACCTGCTTCCAGACTTTCTGTTTGACAGGTCTGGCGTGTGGGCAGACAGCAAGGTGGTGTTCGATTACCTCCCTGGGAACACCGGGGATATCAGATGGTTGCCAGGCAAACACATAGATATTTGCCTACAGGAAGGCAACGAGCACGCTTTACTATTTGTCATTGAGGGTGGCGCTGATAGTGAAAGTACCATCAACGCCAGCCAGCCCTGTCGGGACCTTTTTCACATGGGGAGCAGCAACCTTGGATCTCTTGCCGTTGGAACACTCCGGCACGTCGTCAACCGTTGTCGTGCACTCGGTGGGGGCACGCTTCCCAGATTCTTTGACGGAGGTCCTACAGTCCCTCTGCGTTCCTTCCCTTTCCTTGGCGGGAACTGCTGCTGCCGGTACCACTGCCACGACTGCGTCCCGGTACATCTTGTCCACACAGATGATTGCATCCTTCTCATCTGATGGGATGGTGAGAACTCCTAGCGGCCCAGGCATCTGTCACGCCCAATATGCTACCCTATCCTAAAGGAACTCGAAGGTCCCACCAAGGATAGAAGCGCATATTGGTGACGCTTTTGCAAGGTGGATTTCATTACATCATACCATTACATAATAGTTGGGGATACATACAAGAGGCATACAATGCCACATGAATACAACAACATGATACATAAGAGCAACATCCGACCCTGCTAGCCCAGGCTGCTGACCAGGAACCTATCCCCTGAATGACGAAGAAGCAGAAGAACTCAAACAAGCAAGCATCACTCTCACATCATGATCATCACATTACCTATACCTGCAACTATTGTTATAGTAATCCGTGAGCCACGAGGACTCAGCAATCCCATTACTATGGGTATCAAGACTAGCAAATCTTAAAGGGTATGGAATGGAAAAGTAGTGAGGTTGTAGCAAGCGACTAAGCATGTATGGTGGCTAACTTACGAATACAAGAATAAGATGAGAAGCCACGCAAACGGTCGCAAACTAGTAATGATCAAGAAGTGATCCTGAACTACTTACGTTCAAGCATAACTCCATCGTGTTTTCTTCTCGACCCACTTGAAAAGAGACCATCACAGTTACACACGCGGTTGGGTATTTTAATTCGAATCTGGTGTCAAGTTCTCTACAACCGGATATTAACAAATTCCCATCTGCCACATAACTTCAGGCACGACTTTCGAAAGTTTAAACCCTGCAGGGGTGTCCCAACTTAGCCCATTATAAGCTCATGATCCGCAGAGACAATCCTCCATCACGGGACATCCAATTAGACTCAGGGTCCCGGTGCACAAAACATTTCGACAATGGTGAAACAAAACTAGCAAGACCGCCTGAATGTGCTGACAAATCCCGATAGGAGTCACGCGTATCTCGTTCTCAGGGCACACCGGATTGTCCAAACTTCCGGTAGGCCAAATCCAGAGTTGCCCCTGGCGGTCACCAGTGGTTGACGGGTTTGGACCAACACTCAGAGGAGCACTGGCCCGGGGGGTTGATTAAAAATACTAGGGGTCCAGAGAAAATCCCCTATTTAAGTTTTAGTTGTTATTAGTCAAATGGTAAAATGAAGGTTGGGCCTTGCTGTAAGAGTTTTATTCAAAGCGAACTGTCAAGAGGGTCCCATACCCCTGACCGTGTTGGGGACGCAAAATCAAGGAACATAACACCGATATGACGGAAACTAGGGCAGCAAGAGTGGATGAAAACACCAGGCATAAGGCCGAGCCTTCCACCCTTTACCAAGTATATAGATGCATTAATTAAATAAGAGATATTGTGATATCCCAAAATATCCATGATATCCATGTTCCAACATGGGACAACCTGCAACTAGTAATGCTATAAGAGGGGCTGAGGAAAGCGGTAACATAGCCAAACAACGGTTTGCTAGGAAGGGTGAAAAAGGTTAGAGGCTGTCATGGCAATTTGGGAGGCTTGATAAACAAGTGGTAGGTAGCACGGCATAGCGATAGCATCGAGACAACTAGCATAGAAATGATAGTAGTGAGATCCAGGGTGACGGTCATTTTGCCTGAAATCCCGCTAGGAAGAAGATCGAGTCCATGAAGAAGACGAACGGGCGTAGACGAACCAAGCGTAGGCGAACAAATCCTCACAATCGCAACGAAACAGGAACTATCGAGAAGAAGCACAACCAGAAAGAAGCAAACAACATGGTAAACACGCAACACATAACCATGACATGATGCTCAACCAAGTATGATGCATGATAAGTTTAAATGTTGTTAACATGGCAAGAGGTGAAGCATATGCAAACTACCTATCTAGGCAAGTTTAAATGAGGCCAGAAACACAAATTACAATTCCGGGAACTCCCCATATGCATATTTCGAATTTGCTACTGCTCTGTCCTATACACAATTTTAGAGTTGTTAAACATGCAAAGTAATGCTACCATGTTAGTCTATGCATTTTTTACACCATTTACATGCTTGCACGTTTTGGAAAAAAGACATAGTGGAAAGAAGCAAACAACATGGTAAACACGCAACACATAACCATGACATGATGCTCAACCAAGTATGATGCATGACAAGGTTAAATGTTGTTAACATGGCAAGAGGTGAAGCATATGCAAACTACCTATCTAGGCAAGTTTAAATGAGGCCGAAAACACAAATAACAATTCCAGGAACTCCCCATATGCATATTTCAAATTTTCTATTGTTCTACCCTATACACAATTTTAGAGTTGTTAAACATGCAAAGTAATGCTATCATGTTAGTCTATGCATTTTTTACACCATTTACATGTAAAGTTTATTTAAAATAGAGTTACGGTTATTTAGTTATGAAATAAACCATTTTAACATGTCATTCGTGCAAAATAATGCAAACAACAAGTTTAAACATTTTAAACATGGATGAAAGTTGCAGATTATGAAAGTATAGGAAAAATCTGAGCATCATGCATATATGACATGTTTCATTTGGATGCATGGATATTTAGTTATTAACAATTCAAAATGATGGCATTTCTGTAATTATGCATGCACTGAAAATAGAGAAAAACTCCGAGATGAAAAAAAATGTGGGCCGGATTGCAGCACAGTGCAGTGGCCAGAAGCGAATGAGGCCTAAGCGGATGTTTGCACGTTTTGGAAAAAAGACATAGTGGAAAAAATTGAGACCCCATGGGATTCGATCCCAGGACCTCCTGCTATTTGTGCACCGAGATGACCAGTGGGCTACTGAACTGATTGTGCTGAAGAATGGACTTGAAAGAACATGAAACATGAGCAGAGCTTGATCTGGGTGCGGCCGTGGGTATTTGATCCCTGGTCTCCTGGGTGGAAGTGCAGCGTAACGACCAGCTGGGCTGAAACGTTTTTGTGCAATGGATGGGTTCGACCCTAGATGACACATCCCCTCGAACTGAACTGAACTGAAGAAACATGAACAGGTAGCAAAAAGGAAAAAAATGGGGGCGCACGGGATTCGAACCCCAGATCCCTAAGATTAGCATGCGCGATGATGACCACAAAGCTAGTGAGGGGATTGAGCTCAGATGGGGCGCAATAACTAAAGGTTGATCCCAACTGCAAGCCATGGCTTCAGGGACGGACGGCAAAACTCCGGCGATGATAGCGAGCGAAGGCAGCGACTTCTGCAGAAGAAGAGCATCGGCGTGGGTGCGGGATTTGCAGGGGAGTGCGTGAGTGGTCGTGCGTGTGCAAGCAGAGGCTGCAGGGATAGGCCGGAGCATGAGCATGGAAGAGAGCGGGCATGTGCAAGCAAGAAGCAGAGAAACAAAGGAGCCTGTCGGCGCGTGCGAGCAGGACGGCAGAGGACCTCGTCGGAGCTGTTTCGGCAACCAGAATACGCGACAGAGGGCGCAGATGGAAGCTACGCAACGACGCGAACTCATTCATACCAAGCATGCAGCGGGAAGTGAACGGATTCCTCACCGACGACGGGGTTCTGCGGTGGGGCATGTGAGCTTGATGCTCTCGACCATGGCGTTGCGCGGTGATGTAGGGGCGAAGCAAGGCGTGCGCGTGCAGTAGCGGGTGTGTGACGTGGTGCAAGAAATAGGGAGACGCGGGCATCGCGTTGGTGTAGACGGAAGTGGCGTGCAGCAAGGTGTGCGAGTACGATCTCGAGGTCACGGCCATGGCGGCCGAAACAAGCAACGCACAGACGATGGCTATGTGAACAACGAGATTAGAGAGAGATGGGGAGGATCGGGGCTTCACCGTGGGTTGCTCGGCGTCGTCGATCGGGGTCGGGGACGAGTGGAAGCAACGAGGGAAGGCGCTGTCCGTGAGGCACGGGAGGAAGAGGATGACGGGGAGGTAGCCAGACTTGGCGATCCTTCGACGACAGAGAGGACGTCGGGGAAGGAGCTCTGGTGAACGCGTGGACGAAGGAGACGGCGGCGGTTCTCTCCCCATGGCAGCAACGCAGATGACGGAGGTGTATGGGCCAAGGACGAGCTTGAGCTCTCCTCGGCCATGGCGACGGCTATGGCGTGGAGAGGTCTCACCTAGCGGCAGAAAGGTGAGAAGAGGGGCGGAACGGGAGGAGGGGGCTAGGGAAACCCCTAGGGCATGTTTTATAGGGGCTAGGGATCTCGTCCGGCCGTCAAATCACCGAGGACGTCGATGTGGACACTCCCGATGGCCTGCCGTACAGAAGGTTGAAGAAGAACAGGGGATTCACTCGAGGTTTGGGCTGGCTGGGCTATAAGAGGTATGTGAGGTGGGCTGCTACGCTGGGCTGCTATACTGCAGCTACTGCTTCTTCTTTCTTTTAATTTTCTCCAGACAGAAAAATAAAGACCGAAAAGCACAGGAATACAGGAGAGGGTTTAGAGAGATATGAGAATATCCCTGGAATCCTGATTTTATGCAGAATTTTAGTAAATTGTTTTGGGAATTTTTAAGGATAGAAAAATAATTCAAGGTGGGATTTCAATCAAACTTGAGTCATTTTTGAACCCTGCCAAAACAACTCCAAATGGGATGAGACTTGGCAGAGAGGTATAAGGTATTGAGTAAGATAACCAGGAAATAAATGAACATTAATGGAGGAGGGAATAATGTCACTTGCAAAAACATGAAGGAAGAAGGAAGGGGGAGGTGATGATACATGGGCATATGGCTTGAGAGAGATAGTAAGGACTAATGCACACACAACATGAAGAATGCAACCCACATGATGAGCATGATGAAATGTGCTAAAATGACACAAGGCACATCAAATCATATAGCATAGCAAAGCCAGATGATCATGGCAACAACAAGGATGTAATACTATAATCAATAATGAACATGATGCAAGAAGCAAAATATGACAAGGCACTCAACGTGATCCTGGCATAAACATGTAGGAATGAAATATGCAAAAACAATTATGCTAACGCAACAAACATAAAAAAGCACGACCACAACTAAAATAAAAGGAAGGCATTTGGAGCATCGGTCTCGGGGTGTTACACATCTTCAGGGTGTTGTAGGCATAATGGGATGCCGCCATGAAGCCAGAGTCGGGCGTCCAAGAATCCCATTGTACGGCAGGGGGAGATCAACCATGTCAAAAACAATCTTCTCAGTCCGGTAGTTCAGTTCTCCCCCAAACGTTACCAGCAACGTGATCTTTCCCCTAGGATGACTCCTGCCGGGATTAACTCCTTGAAATGTGCCGATAACCTCTATATCTTCCTCCGCTGTCTGAAGCTTGCTGATAACTGCTGGGGAAATCAGATTCAGTCCGGCCCCGCCGTCCACCAACATCTTTGTGACCTTGAGGTTGCAAATTGTTGGAGAAACCAACAATGGCAAGCACCCTACCATAGTGGTACGTCTGGGATGATACTCCTTGTCAAAGATGATGGGCGTACGTGACCATTTGAGCGGCTTCCAGGCCTCTGGTGCTGGTTCCACGGCATTGACTTCTCATGTCCACCGCTTGAGCTGGCGGTGAGAGGTGTGCAGAGATGCACCCATGTCAACGCAGGGCGTAAGTGGCTTTTTGAAACTCTTGCTCACTGGTTTCCTCTTCATCTCCTCTATCACTCTCATCATCACAGGCTTCCTTCTCTTGACCCTTGGCGAGTTTTCCTTGGTTCTCAAAGTGTCAGGGAAACTGATCCACGAACACCTATGGGACCGGCGGACCGAGCCCCTTTCGGTTCGACGGGGGGCGGAGATCGCACGAAGAGCGGATCGAGGCGAAGCACACGAGCGGTTTACCCAGCTTCGGAGCTCTGCGGAGAGATAACACTCCTACTGCTGCATGTCTGAGTGTATTGAGTTCTTGCTCGGGAGCGCTGAGTGCTACAGTACACACTAGCTGCTAATGAGACCGAGCGTGAGTGTTTTCTGCCTTCCAACCCCCCTCTACGTTGCGCATGGGCCTCCTTTTATATGCTAAAGGAGTCTCTGACAGGTGGCAACGTAGACAAGGGTAAAAATGGAAAAGGAATTGCGGTTGGTACAACTACCTGTACAGTGTATCATACCTAACCCTGACGGCAGGGGACAAAGGCATTAAATGCCCGTCTACGTCGCCCAAATAGTGCAAAAAGGGACCGTCAGGGACGCCACCGCTCGCCACGATGGTAATCTTGTCAGCGTCACTTGCCACCGTGCACCGCTGGCCGCACAGCCTCTTGCCACGCGCGCCTGGAAAGGTCCCAGGGCGACACGTTGGTGGATATGCTGGAGCGCGTGTACAGAGTGGTAGTTTGCCGCGGCAAGCGCCTTGCCGCGGTCGTTGTCTTGTTGCGTCTGGAAGCTTGTCGCTCACCGGGCCTCGCCGGGACGCGTGGCGCGTCGCGGCAAGTTCCTTGAGATGCCTTGGTTGGCCTTCCCTGCAAGCTCCTCTTGCCGGGGCCTTGTCTCCTTGGCTTGAATACTTTGTTCTTGAATGGCTCCAAAGGAACCATGGAGGACCTTGGCGGTCACCCGGCAAGCCTTACCGCGGGGTGTTGCGACTGCCCGTGCACAAGTTCGGGATACTAGGGTACCCCTACTCTAGTACACCGACAGGAGCCCCCGGGCCTGGGCCACACATGGCGCCGAGCGCTGTTGGGCCAGGCCCAAAACAGGGCACGGGCACGCGCGGCCTGGGTTACGCCGTATCTCGCTCTGTATCCACCGCGCCCTCCTCGAACGGCACGCGTCGAATGCGGCGTCGTGGGAGAGATCGTGGGTGGTTTCTTTATTTGGAAAGATGGAAGGCCGGGGACGTAGCGGGGCGGCAGACGAGTCAACAGCCGCCGTGCAGCGCGACACGCTCTACCGCGGCAAGCGCTGTTGCCGCGGGAGCGCCTCACGCCGCTGCGGCAACTGGAGCGGGGTCTTCTCGGTCCACCACTACTGCTCCTGCCAAGCGGACAAGGGAACCTACTCCTCCGCCTCGTCGCACCGGAGGCGAGCCGGACTTCGATCTCTCCACGCTTAGCTCCGACGAGGAAGAAGAAGAGTAAGATTCTTTGCTGTACTTGTAGTTCTTCAATTCTTGCTGTTTTGTCTTGTATCTGATTTGATTTACTCCGAACCCATTCCTTTTCAGGACTCTGGCCCAGAGAGCGGCGAAGAGAGCCAAGGTCCCGGTGATTGTCATCGAGGACGAACCCACCGCGACAGCAGGGGGTGTGTCCGAGACCACCTTGCCGGACCCGGCAACTATTCCCCAAAGCAGCTCCCAGCGCAGCCCCCAGCGTAAGTATATGGTTTACTTCCTGCTGTCAGGCGTGCATGGGTGCTCTTTCTTTGCTGATATCTGACTATTGGTTTGTGTAGGAGCAGAGCAGCCTCACCAGGAGTGCCCGGAAGCCGCTCCCGAAATGCCATCTGCTTTGACTACACCGCCAAGGGAGGATTCCCCGGCAAGGGAGCGTTCTCCGGGAAGGGAGAATTCTCCGGCAAGGGACAGTTCTCCGGCAAGGGACATCACCAGCGACCCTCCGGTGGTTGAGACCATGACTGCAGATCCTAGCACAGGTAATCCTCTTGCTTGAAAAACTTCCCTGGGGTTCTTCTTCTTCTGATTTTCTTTTTGGATATTTGCTTGACTTTTCTCCTTTTTCCGTTCGTCAGATCCATCTGCCACGGAGCCGATGGAAACCGAGGTCGCCGGCGAGGAGAATGCGCGCAGCAATACCGACGACGCCGTTGCCACCGAAGGAGAAGCCGGCGCTGATGATCCCGCCGGCGAAGAGGCCGCCAAAGCTGCCGCCGCAGAAGCTGGCGAGGGATCTGGCGATCGCACTGACGGCCCCGAGGCCGCAGGAGCGTCAGGCGCTACATCGACCGCCGATCCCTCCGCCGCTGCTGCAGCGCCAGGCTCCGAAGAGCCCCAGCCCGACGCCTATTTGAAGGCTGGTGACGGCATCTTCATCAAGCTCCCCTGGGCATCAAGCTCCAGGGCGCCGGTCGAAGGAGAGATCTTGGATGGAGAGGTGCTCGCCTCCGCTGGGCTGACGCTGGTCGACGCGCCAAGCAGCAGCAGCGACGAGCCTGAGGAGGAGCAGCTACTGCGGAGGCTGCTGTCGCTCTACCGCACCCGACAGGCCAAGATGGTATCCCGAGAAGCGCTTGTCGCTAAGGCGGGAGTGGACATCGAGAAGCGCGCGGAGGAGCTCCGGGGCCTCAACCAGGAAGCTCTCTGGTCCCTGGCAAAGGAGCGGGAGCAACTCGCCGAGGAGCGGAAAGCCTTCCTCCTCGAGAAGGCTGAAGTTGAAGAGCAACAGCAGCTTGCTGCCGAGAAGCTGTCTGCGCAGGAAGGCGAGTTGGCGCAGCGGAAGGTTAACCTTGACAGCCACGAGGAGGAGCTTGCCGCGCGCGAGCAAACATTCGGCGGGGCTCTCGAGGAAGTAGAGGATGCTGCCGCAGCTGCCGAGGCCGCCAAGAAGGAGCTGGAGACGAAAGTGGCGCAGCTGGAGGCCGATCTCAAGGTGAGTGGTGAGGAGCTTGCCGCGCTCAAGCGTGAGCGCGAGAAGGACGCCTACACCCATGGCGAGCTGCAGGGTCGTCTCGCCGAGAGGAGCAAGGAGCTTAGCGCCGCCAAGGACTCCAACGCAGATCTTGAATTAAAGCTGACCACTTTGACCAAGACGCTGGACGGCGCCAGGGAGCAGGAGGTGGCCTTGAAGGAGAAGATCAAGGCCGACGAGGCGCTGCTGGCGAATGCTGCTGCCGCCCAGAACGCTTTTAGGGAGAATGTGGAGCACTGGACCGAGGGTCTCGTGGATGTTGCCGCATCCATCGACGGGGAGCTGGCGCAGCTGGGGATGGAGGATCTCGGGTACTCCTCTGATGAGCACCTCCAACCCAGCGCCAAGCTCAGCTTGTTCTTCAAAGGTGTGGCGACGGCCCTCCAGCGACTCCGGGAGAAGATCCTTCTTGGCGGATCCTTCGAGGTGGATGGATGAGCCAAAGAAGCTGGTTTCTTCTTGGGCACCATGGTCGATGGCGCCGTCGAAGATGCAGATGGCAATGAAGGCGATGCGCTGCCCACGTCTTCAGGTTCGCGCAAGTGAACCCCCTACCTGGCGCGCCAAGATGTCGCGGGAAACCACGTCCACCTATAGGACCAGGATGGCCCCTTGCTGGTTCAGCAGGGGGGAGTCAAATTTCACAGAGAGCAGACGAACATGAGGCAGCACGACAGAGATCACACGGGCAGTTGTACCCAGGCTCGGGCCACCGCGAGGCATAAAACTCTACTCCTACTTTGGTGGATGGATGGTGGAAATATGGTGGTGGAGCGTAGTACACTTGCCCGGAAAGGGTTGCCTCAGGGCAGCTGAGAGTACACGCATATCGGGGTTGTGAGTTGTCCAACCTTCTAACCTCACAAACCCCTGACATGGGCCTCCTTTTATAGGTTAAGGGGTCACCGCAGTTGCAAATCAGTCATAAGACACTGGTAAGATAGCATATAGTGCTATCATACCTAACTCTGCAGGCTGACAGGGTGCATTGAATGCGCCGATTAACGTCACACCGTTGGTCGCCCAGCAAGGCTTGTCGGGCTATCTTGCCAGCTCCACGCCTGCTCGTTTGACACGTCATAGGATGGGTGTCATCCGTGTGTTTTGTGGTAGAAAAGGGCTTCCATGTGGCGAATGGCTGTCACTTAATCACTCTGCGGCTTGACACCGCACTAGTAGAACATGTGAGTCGTGGTGGAGTGGTCGGTGAGGTGGTTTGGCCTCCACAAGTCCCGACAGGCCCTGCTGTGGTGCCTTGGTAGTCTTCTTCCAGGGGCGGCCTCATCCCTTGCCAGGCTCGCCCGCCCGGCAGAGGAGGCCTTTCTTGACGATATCTTGCTTCTCTCGCTTGGCATTGGTCTCTCTGATCTGCTTGTTGGACCTTCGAATCTCTTGGTCTCTTGTATTCTGTCTTGGGTTGATGCTTCAATCTTCATCGTGTGCTTGTGCATAGTTAGGGCAACAGACCCAGGGTTTGTTGCACCGACACGTATATTTAATAGAAACTTATATATACATTGTAAAAACATCCCACTTCCTATTAACTTATAGCAAAAATGTTTAACATAATTTGGCAAGGAAAATCCTGGTTGTTTTTGACTCTCGGGCAACGAAAATCCTAGTGATTGCGTACAAAAGCTTGTGAAGATTTTAAGGACCAATGTAATAATAAGGCGCTCATTTTTCTTTTGAGTAATAACTCGCTAATTGATACAGCTCCAACGTATCTATAATTTTTTATTGTTTTGTGCTATTATATTATCAATCTTGGATGTTTTACATTCATTTTCTAGCAACTTATATCATTTTTTGGGAATAACCTATTGACATAGTGCCCAGTGTCAGTTGTTGTTTATTGCTAGTTTTTTTCTTCGCAGAATATCCATATCAAAGGATGTCCAAATGCAACAAAACTTTTTGGAGATTTTTCTGCCTAGATGAGACCCAGGGAGCCCAGAAGGTGTACCAGAGGAGGCCCATGGGGCCCACAAGACACTAGGGCGGGCCAGAGGCCCCAAGCGTGCCCTGGTGCCTTGTGGGGCCCATGGTGATCTTTTCCACCGCCTCTTGGCTCTATAAATACTCAGATATTCCAGAAACCCTATGGGAGTCGACGAAACACAATTCTAGCCGCCAAAAGTTCCAGAACCATGAGATCCCGGCACCTTGTCGAAGGGGGAAACAATCACGGAGGGGTTCATCATGCTCATTGGTGATCCTCCGATGATGTGTCAGTAGTTTACACATACCTATGGGTCTGTAAGCTGTAGCTAGATGGATTCTTCTTTCTCTCTTTGATCTTCAATACAATGTTCTCCTCGATGTTCTTGGAGATCTATTTGATGTAATGACTTTTTGTGGTGTGTTTGTTGGGACCCGATGAATTGTGAGTTTATGATCAGTTTGATATATGAATATTATTTGAGTCTTCTCTGAACTCTTTTATGCCTGATCTTTACAGGCTTGTATTTCTTCTCCGAAACTTTGGTTTGGTTCGGCCAACTAGATTGATTTTTCTTTCCATGGGAAGAGGTGCTTTGTCATGGGTTCGATCTTGCGGTGCTTATTCGTAGTGACAGAACAAGACGGGGCACGCATGTATCGTTGCCATTAAGAATAAAAAGATGGGTGTCATGGGGGATCATGATCACCTATGGGCCTATGAGCGCCTTGTGGTTTGCCAAGGGGGAGATCACATTGCACAAGCAGAAGAAGCCATGGAACAACACGGCGGGGGTGACACTGGTGGTTTTTACCCAGCTTCGACCGTTGGATAGCGTAAAACCATACTTTGGTGGATTGAGTGGAAGAAAATAATGAACACACCATGCTTGAGCCTGGCAAGGATGCCTCGGGGAGAGCAGCTACACGCGTACAAGTGTGAGAGGGTCCGAATCTTTCTCTAGTTTGCCATGGCCCTCCTTTTATAGGCTAAGGGGTAACCAAGTGGAAAATAGTCATTATCTAGTGATTAGATAGCTAACAGTGCTATCATTCCTAACTCTGGTAGTTAGGAGATAGTGCATTAAATGCACTGCTAGGTGTCATGCTGAGATGAAGCCCGGCAAGCCGGTCGTGCCGCTTAATTATCTTTTGCTTATCATCTTGACACGCCTCTAGATGAGTGTCATTTGGATAAATCATGTCTTTCAATGGGCCTCCACGTGCTGAGCAGAGGCCACTTAATCACTTGGGGGCTCGACACCGCACTGATAAGTGACTTTACATCGCTGTACAGTGGACTGTTGGAGCATTGGCGGGGAGATTTTCCCTTAGCGGCCCCAGCAAGCCTCCTAGGGGAATCTTGGACTTGCCCTCGGGGGTGGCCTCGACCCGACCTTTCTCTCCTGCCCGGCAAGGGAGGCCTTCCCAAGGTGATATTCTTCTGTCTTGGTTGTCTTGGTCTTCTTGATCCGCTCTTTGATCTCACTAAGAGATGCCACTCTGGCTTGGCCTTGGTTTGGGTGTTGGTGTAGCTGTCTTCTTGCCGAGCTTTGGCTCCAATGACGGAGGCCCACTATCCGTGCACAAGTCAAGGGAAACATACACCCCTGTTTTTGTACCCCGACAGTGGGATCTATTCCTACATGAATAGATCTTGTGTACAGCATGTCATCATTCTTCTTGCATTACTCCGTTATTCCATGAACTTAATACACAAGATCCATGCTGGATAGCGGTCGATGTGTGGAGTAATAGTAGTAGATGCAGGCAGGAGTCGGTCTACTAATCTTGGACATGATGCCTATATATATGATCATTGCGTTGGATATCATCATGATTATTTGCTTTACTATCAGTTGCCCAACAGTAATTTCTTTACCCACCATATGCTATTTTCTCGAGAAAAGCCACTAGTGAAATCTATGGCCCCCGGGTCCATTTCCAATCATATTATTTTTAGATATATTATTCCAAAAACCAAAAAATACCTTGCTGCACTTTTTTCTTTATTTATTTTATTTTTTGTTTTTATCAGATTAATTTATCATATCACATACATTTTTATCTATGTCAATACCGAGGAGGGTTTGACAACCCCTCTTACGCATTGGGTTGCAAGTATTTGTTATTTGTGTGCAGGTGTTGTTTAAATAGTGTTGCTTGTTTCACCTACTGGATTGATAACCTTGGTTTCATAATGGACGGAAATACATATCGTTGTTGTGCTGCATCATCCCCTCCATTTCGGGGAAATACCAACGCATAAAGAAGCAATCAGGAATGATTTCTAGTGCCTTTGCTGGGGAGACATCATCAGCATCTATCAATTACCCAATCACAAATCTCATCTCCTTGCAATTATGTTATTCACCATTTGCCTCCCGTTTTGATCTACCCCACTTCTAAAACATTTTTACAAAAATAAAAAAAATATTTTTTTCATTTGCCCTTTTCTTGTTATCTTTTGTATGTGTTTTTTTTCTTATTTCTATCTTTGCTTGTGTTGCCATGTGCCTTCTATTTGATTCCATCTTCGCTTGATAAAAATCTATTGATATGGATCCTCATCCACTTGCTAATCTTTTTAAAAGATCCAATTATGATGAACCAATTGCTAGTGATTTGGGTGCACTAGATTATCTCTATGGAGTTTTGCTTGAGATTCATGAATCTGAAAATTGTGATGTAGTGTTAAAAGAAGAAATTTATAAACTGATTCACGATAGTTCCTTGAATGAAAATCATGATTGCCATGATGTTATTATAAATCCTATTAATGTAAATTGTGCTAATAATATGGAAAGCTACAACTTGGGGATGATAATTTTGTTATATGTACTACTTATTGCAATGATCGTGATTGGGGTGATAATGTTTCTTATGATCTCGAAAATAATATAAGGCTCATGATGAATATGCTATTGATAATAATGTTTGCAGTAATATTGAAAGTGGATTAGGAGAGTGTCAAATTTAAGTAAAAATAATCCCACATATTTGGAGAGTGTTCAATCTTATGAAAATATTTATAAAAGTGGGTTTGGAGAGGTCATGACTTTAGTTGATGTTAATCCCACTATCTTGGAAGATTATAAAACTTTTATGCATGTGGATCTTGAAGAGAAAATTTTATACGATAGCCATATTGTTCAATTTTATTACGATCTGACATATAATTATTATTGGATATGAAAATGTGGTTGTAGAAATTTTCATGTTACTAAATTACCTCTCGTTATGTTGAGATTGTCAATGTTTTATTCCTCTCCTTTGCATATGCTATGTATTTCTTGTCTTGATAATTTCTTTGCTTATAAAATTCCTATGCATAGGAAGTATGTTAGACTTAAATGTGTTTTTCACATGCTTCATGATGCTCTCTTTGTGTTTCAATTATTATCTTTTGTGTGAGCAGTGTTGAAATTTTAAGCCTATCTTAATGGCTATAAAGAAAGAGCTTGTTGGGAGGCAACCCAATAGTTATCTTCGATTTTCTTTATTTTCTTTCTGTTATTCAATAAATATGCAATTATACTTTTTTATGATTGTGTTTTTATGTTTTAATTAGTGTTTATGCCAAGTAAAGGATTTAGGATCATGTTGGGTGATAGTTGATTTGATCCTGTTGAAAAACAAAAACTATTGCATCCAGTAGATGAATTGATAAAAATAACATAAGATACGAAAAATTGTGAATTTTTTACACAAGATTTATATACAAATTTCCTACATTGTCCTAATTTTTCAGAATTTGTGGACTTACACAAGTATGGACAAAGTCCAGATTACTACAGATTGTTCTGTTTTTGGCAGATTCTGTTTTTGTTGCATTGTGTGCTCATTTTGATGAATGTACTGATCGTATCGGGGGGTATAATGAAATAATAAAATATGAATTCCAACAGAATTTAGAGTGGTGAGTTGCTTTATTATACTAACGGATCTCACAATGGTTTTGTTAAGTTTTGTGTGATTGAAGTTTTCAAGTTTTGGGTGAGATCCCGATGGATGAAGGAATAAGGAGTGAAAAGAGCCTAAGCTTGGGGATGCCGATGGCAACCCAAGGTAATATTCAAGGAGAACCAAGCAACTAACCTTGGAGATACCCCGGAAGGCATCCCCTCTTTCTTCTAACAACTATCGGTAATTTTACTTGGAGCTATATTTTTATTCATCACATATCATGAATTTTGCTTGGAGTGTCTTGTATTATATGAGTCTTTGCTTGTTTTTCTTTTTAGTTTGTCAAGATTACCCTTGTTAGACACACCTATCTGGGACACCCTTAATGATGCTATCATTTGTTAGAATTGCTCTATGTGCCTCACTTAATCATTTTTGAGCTATGTAATTGCTCAAGTGCTTGGCTTATATCTTTTTGATCATGGTGGTGCTTTAATTTTGATAGGAACACTCTGTTGCTTAACTTAGATCAATTTGAGAGTTAGTCAATTTTTAAAGAAATTCTCTCATGCTTCACTTATATTATTTTGAGAGATGAAAGAAAATATTTATGCTCATGTTCCTCACTTAAATTTGTTTGAGAGCTTGTGATAAGCAATGGTAATATATGAAACTAGTCCCAAAGTGATAGATATCCAAGAAGGATATAATAAAAACTATCATGAAGATCATTGGATGTTATAAACTTGATTCCTTGTAATAGTTTTAAGATATGGAGATAGTAATATGTGAGTCATATTGGTGAGTAGTTATGCATTAGTAAGAATATTGGTGTTAAGGTTTGTGATTCCCTAAGCAATCACGAAAGTCAATAGTCATGCAATGAAGTTGCATCCTACCTATGGTGTATTATTAGGTGTTACTTATGTTTAATGCTTGTTTATGATCGTTTTCATTTTGTGGTTGGTTGGTTCTGAATCTATTTGCCAGCCTTTCCTTGTACTAAGTTGGAATACTACTTGTGCATCCAAACACTTTAAACCAAGTTGTGCCAATGAGTCTGCCATAACTACCTACATGCGGTATTTGCATGCCGTTCCAAGTAAATTTGTATGAGCCAACTCTAATTTTCAAAATGAATGTCCTTTCTGTGTGCCCGTACCGCTCATGAAGCGGAAGGGGTGGCCAATATTTTTCCATGCTAGATGTGTTATTCTCAAGATGAGTGTTTATTCACTTGTCATTGCATGAGAGTGTAGCAAGTTAATAGGGATGCCCATTCCCGAATTGAAAAATAAATTTACTTTATGTTGTCAAATAATAAATTCATGGGAAAGTGTTGGTATGGAAGGCGCACGTGGATACAGCTAGCCATGGATTGTGAAAGAATAGTGGAGAAAGTAATAAACTTTATTTTATGTTTGGAACTGCCTATGATGTATCTAGCATCAAAAGTGTTGGGAATTCTTGGTTGTTTTTGTTGACGGGAAAAGCATGCGTCTAAAAATATTTTATCTCTCAATTTAAGCTTTGAGCTCTAGCACCTCTACATATCTCCGCTTCCCTCTGTGAAGGTTCTATCTATTTACTTTATGCAACAAAAGTTTATTTGAGTCTCCATCTTCTCTTATAAAGCACCAACTATGGAGCACTATGATGAAACTTCTCCCCCCGACAGAGCGATTTGCCGGGGTGTTGGGTCTGGATGTCTCCGCCTCCTCTAGCTGGACTCTGGCAGGCCTCCCTGACACAACCCTAGAATACCTAAGTGAAATAGTTGCACCTGCACTCATGCATCATGTTTAAATCCCTAAAAGTTGAATTGTGGTTAGTTGAAACCCTCAGAAATCAGTTCAAAAATAACCAACATTTAAATCTCATGAAATGAGTCCAAGAAAATGTTCCTATTACTCTGTGAAAATATTAGCAAGAGGTTAAATTCAGACCAATATTTTTGGAATCACGGAAATATTTATTCTTGGACATTTGAGTTAATTCAATTATTTGCATTGGACTTATATATTTATATTATATTAAATATTGGTCCAATAATTGTGAAAGTTTGTATGTGGCTTGGACAAGTCCACCTTAGTCCACATATAAATTTCCAGAAGTTTAGGAAATGATTTGATATTTTCAATCAAATCAAAACAAATTTACAAATAAAAAAAACAAAAAGATTAGAAAGAAGAGAGAAAGAGCTAACACAGCGCTCACCTGGCAGCCCAAGTGGATGGCCCAGCCCACTACTGCTACCAGTCGTCTCCACCTCGCGCCAGAAGTACGCGAGGCGTGTGCTCGCCGCACGCCGGCACGCGCCGGCCACCTCCTGCCTCTCTGCCTGTCTCCCCGTTGCGCTGTGGATGCCACGCAACCCCTCGATCCCCTCTCACTTTCCCCTCTCCCCCTGGACCTCCTCCCCTCCTCTATCTCTCGGCCCCAAGCGCGACCGAGAACCGCCGTCGCCGCCGCTCATCGCAATCATAGCCACCACCGTCGATCCATTCCACCAGAGTGACCAAAGACTCCACCTCGACGCCCTCGCCCTCTCCATCGAGCTACACTCCGCCGGGAGGCTTGCTCCACCGTCACTGTCGTCTTCTTCAACCTCGGGCATCCAAGATGCCGCCGGCCGATTCGTCTGCCCCAGGTCACCCATGAGCAAGCCGAGCCCATCCTCGTGATCTCTATGAGCTCCTCCCTCGACAACCCCTCTTCACTGGCCTCTCCATGCTCCCTAGCCGTGGCTCCACCTCTGTCCAAGGCTCTGCTCCGCCATGGCCGCAACCTGCACGCTCCCGTGCTTCGTTCATTGCCCCCCTACAACAGACATGCTCCAGATCGCCTCCCCTCGATGCTGCCTTGCCCAGACCCCTCGCCCATGAGCTCTAGCCACAACAGGCATGCCTCCGCTGTCTGTTGAGGTCGCCGGCAGCTAGTCCACGGCCGCGCTGACGTGGCTGGCTTAATTAGCCACTAATCACTGCCCCGTGCCACTGATAACGGGCCCCACCACCAGTCAAACACAGTCAGCGCTGGATTTGACCGGGTTTGCTCGGTGTGTCACTAACCAGTGGGCCCCACTAGTCAGGTTTGACCTGGTCATCACCGTTGACCTGCTGACGTCAGGCTGACGCAGTAAATCATTGTCTGGATTAAAAATAATTCAGAAATTCTAAAAAATGTTGTAAACTTCAAAAAACATAGTCAATAATCTATAACTCCAAATGAAATAATTTATATATGAAAAATGATCAGAAAAATCCAATACATCCATTTGTACTGGTTTCATGTATGTTTAAACAACTTAACCTTGCTGTCAGATCAAAACATGATAATGCACTTTATAAATTCATAGTTTGACTTTGAACTTGAACCTTGGGTTCAAAATAGCTCAAACCCTTCTGGTTTTAGTTGCATTATCTGAGTCACAGCATATTGCCATGCCATGATCATGCATCATATTGTGCATTGCATCGATTGTGTTCTTCCTTGTTTGTCGGTTTTTGTCCCCTCTCAGTAGATGACCTTTTGACGATGTGATCGATGACACCGATGAAGAACTATACTATCTTCAGAAGTGCCAGGCAAGAAAAACCACCTTCTTCATTCCAATACAATCCCACTCTCTCGCTCCTGCTCTCTTTTACTGCATTAGGACAACAATGATTCATCTGTTGCATGCTGCGGTAGTTGAACCCCTTTCCTCTGCATGACCTGTCATTGCCACAGTAAATAGATGAAACCCACTAGCATGAGTAGGAGTTGTTTGAGCCCTGATGTGCCTACTCAATCCTGCTTGTTTGTCATGCCTACTACTGCTTAGAGTTGAGTCAGGTATGATTCATCGGGGATGAATTCGAATAGTGATGAACATGTCCTACTATGTGTGAGCTAAGTGTGTGAACACAATTTGGTAAAGGTAGCGGTGAGAGGCCATGTAGGAGTACATGGTCGGTTGTCTCATTGAAGCCGTCTTGAAGAACTGAGTTCTATTTTTGTGATCCATGAACAGTTACAACCACGAATTGGAATGCTTAAGTGCTCCTCTCGACTTATTAACCCCCTGTCCTCTGTCGAGGAGTTGCAAGTAGTTTCTGGTGTTTGTAGTATGCTGGAGGCCGTGCGCAGCACTGACCCGAGGGGTGGGCTGTGATGCAGTAGGCACGTGGGCAGGTATGTCGGGCGCCCGTTTGGTGTCTCGAACCCTGTACACATCATGCGGGGTCGTATGTGGAAATTTCGTCCGGACTCCCAGCGGATGGGACCTGAATAGGCGATAAACCTCGACTAGAGACTTGTGTGGTTAGTCAGGTCGTGGCCTTGCCGGGCACACTGTGATGTGACACTAAGCGGCGCATTTAATGCGCTCTGTCCACGTGCAGAGTTAGGTATGATAGCACTATTTTCTATTTAATCAGTACGTAAAGACTGATTTGCCACTATGGTGACCCCTTGATCTATAAAAGAAGGCCAATGGAAACCATAGAGGGGGATCCGGACCCTCGCATTCTCATATGTTCGTAGTTGCTCCCGCCCCGAGGCAACCCTGCCGGGCAAGAGCGTTGCATTTTCCACCATAATCCACCATCAATCCACCAAAGCAGGAGTAGAGTTTTACGCCTCACGGCGGCCCGAACCTGACTAAAACTGCCCGTGTGATCTCTAATGTGTTGTGTTACGCTTTTCTGCTCTTTGTGCATCATGCCCATCCCCCCGCCGAACCACAAAGGGGCCCATGGCCCCATAGGTGGCCATGGTTTCCCACGACATCTTTGGCGTGCCAGGTAGGGGGAGTACGCTTGCGCGAACCCGAGAAAGGTATGCAACGCGTCATCTCCATTGTTGCCCAGCCGGTGCTTTCGACATCAATGATGCCTGAATAAAGACGAAGACAAAGCGGGGTAGCAAGGCCACCCCCATGCCTATCTTTTCTACTCACCGTCATTTCATCCCACCGCGGTCGCAGCCATGACGGAGATCAATATCGTTGGCGGCATGCCGCCCCAAGCGGTCTAGGAGACAAGTCACCGCTCGAGTGCCGTCCGAGGAGAAGGGACAAGGTGACTGGAACGAGGTTCCTATTTCCATCACTGTGTCTCTTGTTTCAACAATCGAGCTACTCTGGGTTTAGCATCGTCAATGTCGATGAGCACGGCGTGATACTCGATTCAGCATTTACCCTACTTAGGGTAATCCTGGGAGAAGCGCCGATGCAAATCCATTGGCCGGCGCCCCGGTAGGTACGCTCCGGAAAAGCCGTTCGTGTTAGCGCGACTCTTGTGCCAGCAGCCAGCGGATTGTGCAAAAAGAGTGAAGAGAAGGAGGAGGAACCGGAAAAGCCCGGCATCGTGTTCTGCCGCCTGCCAGACACGCATGATGTATACTGCTTCCTGCCGGGAAACAGAGAGCTACTCGCGTGGCACCCATTCTTCCGGGTATTGCGGATGCACCGAATGCTCGCAGCTCGAAAAGATGGTGTCGGTGTACAAAAGTGTGTGCCCTTTTTGTACCCCTTACTTGTGCATGGGCAGTCATAGCCACGCCTACGGAAGGGCCTGGCGGGGCAGCAGAAGACAGAACAAAGAACTACCAAGACAACACTCAAGACAACGAACAAAGAGCAGAGGGTAGGCAGAACCTCCCACGGCAGCATCCTTGCCGGGGCGGCGTACATAGCCCTGGCAAGCTCCTCGCCGGGGCAACCTATGCAGCACCAACAAGACCATCACCCTTGAGGGTGAGAGTTCTGACACCATCGACCATGTTAAGGCCAGATTTGGGAACGCATGCGTGGTAGCATGTAGATCTTCACGAAGATTGATGGCCTGCTGGTCCACATGGGACCAAAAGACAAAGACCCCCAGCAAGACCCTTGCCGCGGACGACTGTGAGGCCCCCGGCAAGCCTTGTCGGGGATGATTGCTGGGCCGTGGCCAGGCCCGCGCCCGGCAAGGATTTGCCACCTCACGACCACTCCAGTGCGATGACCAGCATGCCAACTAAGCACGTGCCTGCGTGGCGGCATGCAGAGCTTCATGGAGGTGCTACCACCATGCCAACACAACAGCTAGTTAGCCAGCATGCCACTGCATGCCTCGTCATCCTGGACGTGTGTCAAAGCAAGGAGGAGCGGCAACGGACGGGACGACTTCTTTTTCCATCCCCAATAGAGTAAGAGGGCATGTAGGCAGCGCATTAAAAGCGTTTGCCCTACGGTGCCAAGCAATCTCCTGTGTGGCACTGTGGCAACCCCTTTTACATATAGAAGGAGGCCCGAGGCATACTGAGAGAGGATTCGGACTTTTCCAACTGGGCATGCACCGCAGCTAGTTCAAGAGCTCAAGATCACAAATATACACACAAGCAGGACTAGGGTTTTACGCACCAGTGTGGCCTGAACCTGGGTAAAAATCCCCTTTGTGCTCACTTCTAGACTCGCTCTTCGTGCAGCTCCTCTCCCCGCCGAACGTAGAAGGGATCACCCCTGATCCCATAGGTGTTTGTTTTCCGTGAAATCTTTGGCGCGCCATGTATGGGGAGTTAGTTGTGAAAATATGGTTTAGCCATTCGTACAGCAGTTTCTTCACCGCCATGGCTCTGAAGAAGAAGACGATCGCAGCGGTCGGTTTGTCTCGAGCCGCTCCGCCCGTGCCAGCATGGACGGGTGACATGGCAGACGCCGGTGGCGGAGGAGATCAAGATCGTCCACACCATACAAGAAGCAAGACGAGCGGCGTCGTCCGCCGTGGCGACAACAGCGCGCACGCCGTCGTGCCCAAGGACGGAGCCATGCTACCTATGGGTGCCGCGAGGACCTCCAAGGACGGAAGGACGCCCCCACCAGTGCACGTGCAGCGGTCCTCCTAGCTCGTTGCTACGTCTTGAGCTTGCGTTGGTTTTCCTTGAAGAGGAAAGGGTGATGCATCAATAGTAGCGTAAGTATTTCCCTCAGTTTTTGAGAACCAAGATATCAATCTAGTAGAAGGCTCCTCAAAAGTCCCACGCACCTACACAAACAAACAAAGAACTCGCAACCAACGCAATAAAGGGGTTGTCAATCCCTTCACGGAAACTTGCGAAAGTGAGATCTGATAGAGATAGTATGATAAGATAAATATATTTTTGGTATTTTATAATATAGATGCAAAAAGTAAAGATGCAAATAAAAGTAGATTGAAAGCTTATATGATAAAAGATAGACCCAGGGGCCATAGGTTTCACTAGTGGCTTCTCTCAAGATAGCATAAGTATTACGGTGGGTGAACAAATTACTATCGAGCAATTGATAGAAAAGCGAATAATTATGAGATTATCTAGGCACGATCATGTATATAGGCATCACGTTCGCAACAAGTAGACCGACTCCTGCCTGCATCTGCTACTATTACTCCACACATCGACCGACTCCTGCCTGCATGTAGAGTATTAAGTTCATAAAGAATAGAGTAACGCATTAAGAAAGATGACATGATGTAGAGGGATAAACTCAAGCAATATGATATAAGCCCCATCTTTTTATCCTCGATGGCAACAATACAATACGTGCCTTGCTGCCCCTGCTGTCACTGGGAAAGGACACCGCAAGATTGAACCCAAAGCTAAACACTTCTCCCATGGCAAGAAAGATCAATCTAGTAGGCTAAACCAAACTGATGATTCGAAGAGACTTGCGAAGATAACTCAATCATACATAAAAGAATTCAGAGGAGATTCAAATATTTCTCATAGATAAACTTGATCATAAACCCACAATTCATCGGATCTCGACAAACACACCGCAAAAATAGTTTACATCAAATAGATCTCCACAAGAGAGGGGGAGAACATTGTATTGAGATCCAAAAAGAGATAAGAAGCCATCTAGCTAATAGCTATGGACCCGAAGGTCTATGGTAAACTACTCACAACTCATCGGAGGGGCTATGGTGTTGATGTAGAAGCCCTCCGTGGTCGATTCCCCCTCCGGCGGAGCACCGGCAAAGACTCCAAGATGGGATCTCGCGGATACAGAAGGTTACAGTGGTGGAAATTGTGTTTCATTGGCTCCCTGGATGTTTTCGGGGTACGTAGGTATATATAGGAGGAAGAAGTACGTCGGTGGCCGCCTGTGGGGGCCAGGAGTAGGGGCGCACCCTCCTATCTCTTGGCCGCCTCGCAGGCTTCTTGACTTGCACTCCAAGTTCTCTGAATCACGTTCGTTCCAAAAATCATGCTCCCAAAGGTTTCATTCCGTTTGGACTCCGTTTGATATTCCTTTCTTCAAAATACTGAAATAGGCAAAAAAACAGCAATACGGGTTGGGCCTACGGTTAGTAGGTTAGTCCCAAAAATGATATAAATGTGTAAAATACAGCCCATAAACATCCAAAAGGGGTAATATAATAGCATGGAACAATCGAAAATTATAGATACGTTGGAGACGTATCACTCGTGCGCGACGAATAGCGCCACGACGTTGAGGACCCCGGGCATCGCCGTGGCAAGAGACCTCACCGTCACTCTCAGGACGCGCAGGGCCAACATGCACGCCATGATGTTGGCGAAAAAGGCGTGCGGCCGCGGAATCGTGATGGAACTCCTTCTAACATAGTTAGAAGTCTGAGTTCCTCCCATTCCTCGCTCCTGTCGCTGCCACCGATGCGAGCAGAAGCATTGGCACGAGCTCAGCTGCTCCTTGACTTTCCTCCCACTGCGAAGAAGCAGGAAGAGTGGAGAGCTGCCATCCAAAGCCTAATCGGCCATGCCAACAGGGATGGCCACCAGGAAGCAAGTCCCTCGTGGCGACGGGCCACTAAGTCGGCGCGCGTTAACAGTGGAAGGGTTGGAGGCGCTGCAACCATGGTGCACTCCCCTCCACCATGGCTGGCCCGTTGGGTTAACGCCCGTGATAACATGTCCACGGCGTCATCTGACCCACGAGCGCGTTGCGACCAACGTCAAGTTCTTCGGGAGCGCCTCAAGGAAGACGCCCGGACCACTATCGAGCGGCGATGGGAGGCACGTCACTAATGTGATAGGCGTCATGGGCCTACTATGTACAGGCCTGCACCAGGGGATGTTGGCAACTTGCCCGATGCAATAACCTGTCCAGCGTTCACTCGTGAGCTATGGCAGTTCCAATGGCCCACCACCCGCACGTTCAAACCGGAGGTCCAGGAGAAGTTCGACGGCAAGACCCATTCGTTTGAGTTCCTGAGCATCTACACCATCGTGATGCAAGCTGCCGGAGCATGGGACGACAAGGTGCTCGCCAACTATTTCCCGTTGGTGCTTAAGCCCAACGTCAGATCATGGTTGATGAACTTGCCTATAGATTTCACTCCTCTTGGTCGGATCTGTGCCAGAAGTTTGTCAGTGCCTTTACGGGCGGCCACGTAGCTCCTGGCCAGGCAAGTGACTTGCATGTGATCCCTCAGAGGGACGGTGAATGCTTGCGTAAATACATACAAAGATTCAGCCATGTGCAATACAACATCCCCGACATTCATCCCGCCGATGCAATCAGCGTGTTCCATTAGAACATGCACAGTCGCAAGATGCGTGAAGAGCAGGTGATGAACAAGGTTGCGGATGTTGTCGAACTATATGTTCTGGCCGACAGATGTGTCCGAGCTGAGGAAGGAAGAAAGTACCCCGGCGAGGAAGCCGACGCGGGAAGTGACTCAAAAGATGAAGACGTTGTCTCCCAGGCAAAGAAGGGCCGACGACGCAACAGGAAGCGCAAGGGCAAGACCATGCTTGCCGTCGAGGAATCCGGCGACCCCGGCACCGCTAAGAAGGCCAAGGTTGACGACCCCGGCAAGGATATTGCCGGGTGCAATGCCTGCCGGGCCTTAGCGGCTTCCGGCAAGTCAGAGGGCTCCGACAAGCAGTATTGCAAGATTCACTGTACCAAGGGCCACGACCTCCAAAACTGCCGCCAAGTTGAGCAGCTGATGGAGAAGCAGGGGGCTGAGTACGAGAGATGAGATAAAGAGAAGGGCAAAGGTGGCGCTGAGGGATCCGAAAAGAAGGGCGGTGGCCGAGGAGGTCGCGGCGACAAGGAGAAGCAACAAGAGAGGCCTGCCCAAGGACGCGACAAGAAAGAGGAGGATGACGATCATGATGATGATGACGAGTCCACCGAGCATGAGTTTCATAAGGCGACAGAGGTTATGTGTGTTGACGGATGTTCCTCGTTGCATTCCTCCCATCGCCAACTTAAACAGTGTGCGCGTGAGATTAATGCGACATAACCGATGGTCGACGCCCAGAAGCCATTAAAGTGGTCCCACACGCCTATCATTTTCGACGCCGAGGATCACCCTGACCGCACAACCATGGTCGGGTGTTTGCCATTTTTGCTCTCACCAACAATACACAACCTCAAGGTGACAAAAATGTTAGTTGATGGTGGGGCCGGTCTGAACTTGATCTCGCGCAACATAATGAAGAGGTTGCAGATCCCTGATGAAGATCTCGAGGAAACGGGTACGTTCCAAGGGATCAATCCTGGGAGACGCCAGCCCAAGGGAAAGGCCACGCTACCAGTCACATTTCGTGGCGACCTAAACTTCTTGACATAGAGGATCATTTTCGATGTCGCCGAGATCTGGTTGCCATATAACGGGATTCTTGGCCGTCCAACGCTAGCCAAGTTCTTGGCGGCGTCACATTACGCGTACAATAAGCTGAAGATGGTCGGCCTGATGAGCATCATCACCGTCAGCTGCAACAAGAGGGATGCGCTCACCTGTGTCGATCAGCTCTACCGAGAGGCAGTTGCAGTGTCCGCCGCCAAGATACTTGCTCCCGCCACTGAGAAGAAGACCGGCAAGGCTTTGGCCACCGGCAAGGCTCCTGGCTCCGGCAAGGGATCCTGCACTCACTCTGGCAAATGCGCCTCTTCGGAGTCCTGCATTCCCATTGAGGACGTGTCAGAGAGCTCTACTAGCAAGAGCAAAAAGTCCAAGCGGGCTCCGCTAGAAAACAAGAAGGTACCCCTCAGGGAGGATGGCACAGGCGGAGCTTTTACCATAAGCTCCACCCTTGTCAGCAAATAGGAAAGAGCGCTCATCGCCTTCCTGCGGGCGAATGTCGATGTGTTTGCATGGCAAGCATCCGCCATCCCCGGCGTTCCCATGGAGGTGATTGAGCACCACCTTGTTGTTTGTCCCCATGCGCGACCCATCAAGCAGAAGGTCAGATAGCAAGCTTTGGAGCGACAAGAGTTCATCATCAAGGAGATCAGGAAGTTGGAAGCAGTAGGTTTGGTCAAGGGAGTACTACACCCGACGTGGTTGGCCAATCCAGTGGTAGTGCGTAAGGCGAATGGGAAATGGAAGTTGTGTATTGACTATACTGATATCAATAAAGCCTATCCAAAGGATCCTTTCCCGTTACCACACATTGACCAGATAGTGGACTCCACCGCTGGGTGCAACCTACTGTCGTTCCTTGACGCCTACTCAGGATACCATCAAATCTTCATGAAGAAAGAAGATGAAGAAAAGACCGCGTTCATCACCCCATGTGGTACGTACTATTTCGTACTAATGCCTTTCAGGTTGAAGAGCGTTGGTTCAACATTCGCTCGAGTGGTCCAACTTGGTTTTGAGCCCCAGCTACATAGAAATATGGAAGCTTATATGGATGATATAGTGGTCAAAACCAAGGACAAGGCCACGCTCGTGCAGGATCTGGAGGAAACCTTTGCAAATTTGCATAAGATCAACCTCAAGCTCAACCCAGAGAAGTGTGTGTTCGGCGTCCCATCCGGCAAACTTCTTGGGTTCTTTGTGTCTCAACACAGAATCGAAGCGAATCCCGACAAGATCAAAGCAATTGAGCAGATTGAGGCGCCGAAACGAGTCGAGGATGTCCATAGGCTTGCCGTCTGCGTTGCCACCCTGAGTAGGTTCATCTCTAAATCTGCTGAGCGCGCGCTTCCCTTTTTATAGATTTTGAAAAAGTCGGGTCCAATGAAATGGACTCCGGAGGCAGATGCAGCGCTGCAAGATTTGAAGAGGTACCTCTCCTCTACGCCAATACTAGTCGCACCCAAACCATAAGAGTCGTTGCTGCTGTATTTTGGAGCAGCGAATCAAGTGGTCAGTGATGCGCTAGTGGCGCAGAGAGAAGTTGAGGAAGAGGCAGTAGCAGCGGCGAGGCCGTTGGATGAAGAGTTGGGGCCGGCAGGGCCCGATGCCGGCAAGGCAGAGCCCCAGGCAGAGTCCAAACCTGGCAAGACAGAGTCCACGCAAGTGAGTGGTGTAATACAAAAGAAGAAGGTGATGCAACACCCAGTCTATTTTGTCAGCTCCCTCTTGCAGCGGGCTAGATCAAGGTATTTTGGTATGCAGAAGCTGCTTTTCGGCCTCCTTATGGCCTCGAGAAAGTTGCGTAACTATTTCCAAGCACATGAGATCACCGTCGTCACTCGCCTCCCATTGCAACGGGTCTTGCACAATCCAGATGCAACTAGGAGGATTGTGGAGTGGGCATTGGAACTATCAAGCTTTGGCCTCAAGTTTGAAAGCACTTCGACGATCAAGAGCAGAGCATTGGCAGAGTTCATAGCAGATTGAACATCACGCCCGACGAAGAAGTTCAAGAGACCACTCTCCCCGACAAAGAGGCAAGTGGTCACTAGATTATGTACTTTGATGGGGCTTTCTCGTTGCAAGGTGCTGGTGCCGGCGTGCTACTCATCGCACCCACCGGAGAGCGCCTCAAGTATGTTTTCCAGATGCACTTTTCCTGGGAAAAGTCAACGAACAACACCGAAGAGTACGAGGGGTTGCTTGCTAGTCTCAGGATCGTGGCGGACCTCAGAATCAGGAAGCTCATCGTCAGAGGTGATTCGCAGCATGTCGTCAAACAAATCAACAAGGATTATGAAAGCCCATTGATGGAGGCCTACGTGGATGAAGTGAGGAAGTTGGAGGAGCGCTTTGACGGTCTACAAGCAGAGCATGTTCCTCGAGCAGAGAACAACATTGCTAATGACTTGTCAAAACGTGTTGCCCTCAAGTTGCCTGTGGAACCAGGTACCTTTGTGCTTCAATTAGCCTAGCCATCCATAGAAGCAGCAGCAGGACAGAACAAGCGAAGGAAAGTGGGCTCCAGCAAGTACTTTCCCACTGAGCTGCCAGGAGCCATCGGCAAGGAAGTTGCCGGGTACCCCTGGCTTGCCGGGGAGCAACAGCCTCCAGCAGGGCCCTAAGCCCTTGCCGTAGAGACGACTGCCCCCGCGGCAGAAGACACGCCTTTGGTCCTTGCCGTCGAGCCTTAGGCTCCAGCATGGGCACAACATATTGTTCGTTTCCTCCAAACAGGGGAGCTCCCTGAGCAGCAGAAAGAAGCAGAAAAAGTAGCCCGTCGGTCCAGCAAGTACTAGTTTGTGGATAATGTCCTATACAAAAGGAGATCGAACGGCGTGAAATTGAAATGTATTCCTCAGGAGAACGGAATAGATCTGTTGGCAGAGATACACAGAGGCATATGTGGCTCCCACATAGGGTCAAGAGCCCTTGCCGACAAAGCATTCCGGCAAGGTTCCTTCTAGCCCACCGCTCTCCAGGATGCAACTGCACTAGTAACCAAGTGTGAAGCATGCCAGTTCCATTCAAAGAAGCTTCATACACTAGCCCAGGTCCTTCAAAAAATTCCTCTTTCCTGGCCATTTTCGGTCTGGGGGCTCGACATACTGGGCCCCTATCCCCGTGTTGTCGGGGGCTTTGAGGACATGTACCTTGCAATTGACAAGCTCACAAACTGGCCAGAAGTGGAGCCAGTGAGAAAGCTGACTGCGTAGTCGGCCGTCAAGTTCTTCAAGGGACCCGTTTGCCATTTTGGTGTGCCAAATAGAGTCATCACCGACAATGGCACACAGTTCACGAACCGCACCTTCATGTAGTATATCCAAGACCTTGGCAGCAAAGTTTGCTTTGCTTCTGTTGCTAATCCAAGAAGCAATGGCCAAGTAGAAAGGGCAAAAGCTGAAGTGTTGCGAGGCCAAAACAAGAACTTTCGACAGGCTACGCAAGTATGGAAAGCGCTGGATTGATGAATTGCCAACGGTTCTTTGGTCAATCAGAACGACACCGAATCGAGCCACTGGCCAGACACCCTTTGCCCTGGTATACGGGGCAGAAGCAGTTTTCCCCATGGAAATCATATACGGGTCATCTCGAGTGCTCGCTTATGATGAGCTTGAGCAAGAGCAGTTGCGCCAAGATGATGCAACGACTCCTTGAGGAAGATCGTCTTTAGGCTGTAGTGCGAGTCGCTCGCTACTAGCAAGCCTAGCGCCGCTACGATAGCCGCAAGGTTCATGCCCGAAGCCTTGAGGAAGGCGACCTTGTTCTTCGGCGTGTTCAATCCTCCAAGAATTCAAACAAGTTGACGCCAAAGTGGGAAGGCCCTTATCAGGTAACGAGTCACCATGCCCGGTGTAGTCCGCATGGAGACCGAAGATGGCATTCCGGTGAGCAACTACTGGAATATCGAGCATCTTCGCCAGTTTTACCCGTAAGGCGCGGTTGCCGGGAGCCCCGGCAACCCCCTTTAGTACTAGCCTTGCCGGAAAGGCATGTAACCCTATGTACAAAGCCAGGCGCAGACCCTGTGCGCAGTCGAATAACTTTTAGTATGTACAGCATCCTGCTAGTTTCCATGTTTATGCATATGCATATATGCATGCATGCTTGTCCAGGATATTATGCTATCTTACATCCTAGCAGGTACTGATGAACCGCCAAGGTTCCGTGATCTTGCCTTCTCCTCCTTTCAGCCGCAGTAACGACACTCCGGCAAGAGGTCGAGAAGACTACCCGACACGACGATCCCCGGCAGATTAAACAGATAAATTGCCCATCCATGTTCGTAACTTGTGACTTGTGTGTTAGAAAACCTCGCCACTCCTTTTGTACTTAGGTGCTCCCATCCCTGACCCGAATGTTGCTTCGGTCGGAATGGTCGCAGTAACCTTTGGTAAAAAGAGATTGGCAGGGGCTAGACCCTGTGTCTATAACCCGGCAGATGTGCCTCTCCGGCAGGCACAGAGGGCACCAGCAAGGTAGCTTACCGAGAAAACTCATTTATTTTTATTAAAGAGGCGTTTCGCCTTTGCACGGACGTATACATGCATGGGTTGTCGGCAAAGCTCATCTTTTTCATTGACATGCTGATACAAGTACAAATATTACAGAGCATAAGCATGGACTCGAGAGATTACATTATTTGGAATTAAGACTTGGCAAGTGCCTACAAATTGGGAAAAATAAAAGTGCCCCGTAATCCCCGTTCTTGCCCCTTTCCTCCTAGGTACGGGAAGCGCAGGCAGAGACAGGCATTGGGAACACATCGATGGAGAGCTTGACGGGGAAGCCCGTCAACCACCAAAGCCAGAACCAGCAAGACGCAACCCCCAACAAGGTGTGTTGCCGGGGGAGGAGGCGGAGCAGATGATGGTGCTGCCACTGATGGTCAGCTGGAGTCAGAGTCGTCGTCCTCCCACCCACTGCCATCGTCGTCGCTGGCGCTTTCCTCCTCGTCACTATCACTCGAGGAGGAGCTTTCGCCGTTGGTGGAACTCTCCACGCAGCACCATAAGCGGATTCCTCAGCTCCCAAAGACCTTGACAGGGAGCAGGTCATTCTCCATTAACTTGAACTGGAGAACGTGCCCCTCCGACAAGCTATGGGCGCGTGTGAAAGTCTTCCACCCACGGCGAAGATACATGGCGCGAGGGCGGGGGAAGTCAACATCGACCCACATGTTGCCGTTCCCGCAGCCCCTCATGTGTAGCCTCAAAGCCTGCGGCGGAACCTGCTCCATCACCCGAGCAAATGGGGTAGGGAGGCGGAGATGGCCGCACACGTGCTTGTACAACCTGATGAAGAATTCACGAGGCTGATCTCCGACATGGCCGTCCAATGAAGGAGGGGCCGCCAGTGGGAGCGCAGCCGCCGCGCCGCCCCGTCCTCCTCTTCCCCGAGCACTGCGATGACGTCGGCCCCATCCCCTTCCTCTCCCCTTCACGGCAGGCTCCACCGCTGGGAGCCCTCATCGCCGCGGTTGAAGCGCCAGCACGCCCTCTCACCATGGTGAGTAGAAGAAAGAAACTAAGCGGAAGAAGGAGAAGAAGGCAAGTACAAAAAGGCACCGTCCCTCTCCCTTTTAATAGAAGGGCAGGGCTAGAGCCTGGCCTCCCAGACCAAGGGGCAGCCGCCCTGTACGACCAATGCGACCTCCTGAAGCACAGGGAATCGGGACCGACCCGCTGCCCCAATCAGCGGCACCTGGTTTGCCGCCTCGGTGTTAACGCCCACGTCCTCCGCATCCATCGCCTGCCCTTCCCAAGGCATGGGGGACAAGTGGCGATCGAATCAGAGGCGTGAGGACAAGTGGGGCGACCGTTTTCCACCCCGTGATCGTGGGGTGCGGCGCCATGCAGGTTGCGACCCGAGTCCACTTAGTAAATGAGTAGTGCCCCTGCAAATTCCTTCTTTTTAATAAGGAAAGCACGGACCACCTCTTTACTATCGACTAAGGGATGACGCAAGCGTGCTGGGGCCGCCACATGCATGACGCCCACGTCATGCATTCAATGTGGATCATGGGGAAGCGCAACTGACCAGAAGATCGTGGAAGTTAAATCTCTACCACGCATGCCCGCGCACTGCTTTAGGCCTGGCCCAACTACGCCCGACTCTTATGTGTGGCCCAGGCCCGCGGGCTCCTGCCGGTGTACAAAAGTGTGGGCCCTTTTTGTACCCCTTACTTGTGCACGGGCAGTCATAGTGTGACGCCCCGAGACCGACGCTCCAGATGCCCTCCATTTATTCCGAGTTTCACCGTGTGTTTCAATTGCTTTGATTGCATTCATCATGGCATCTCTTGCATTGCATCATGTTACCATGCCATCATATCATTAATTTTATAACTCTTTTAAATAAATTATATGGATCTTCGATCCATTTAAATCGAGGGAAGGGTGATTTATCTTTATAACATATTCTCCCAATATTAGGGAGTTGTAATAAAAATATTCCATTTATTTGGAATTAACCACAATCCACTTGCATTTTAAAGTTCCTTTCATTTCCGAATATTCACATCCTTGTTCTATTCTCCTTTTGACTCCAATTCGTCTTGTGGAGCCATGTTATATCCCAGTGAGGTCACTTGCCAAATTTCAGCTAAATTTGGATTTGTTTAGACCTCCAAATAAATCCTTTAGCCCCTCTTTTCTTTTCCAATGGGGAAAACCTTTTTTCTTTTCTTTTCACCAGGCGACCAGGCCTCTGGTCGTTTTCCTCTCCACTGGGCCGGCCTCTAAGGCCCATCCCCAGCCCAGCAGCCGTCGCACCCCTACTAACCCTAGCCCGACACCCACCTCGCTCCCATCGATCTCCCTCTCCTCTCGTCCTCCCACACCGCCGCCACTCACACACATGCACGCATCGAGCCAGGGGAGGAGCCCCTCGATCTGCCCCTTCAGCCCCAACCCCGGATCCTGCAGCCCCACGCTGTCCATCTCGTGAACCGCACCGCGCCCGATCCCCATCGCGCCTTTTTTCCCCTTGCGCTGCCATGTAAGAGCCTCCTGCTCCATCCCCTTCTCTCCCAGTGCGTCGCCACCCACGCACGCAGACGACGCGCAGGAGTGCTGCTTCCCTCGAGGTCGCGCCCCAGCGACTCCCCCTCAGCGACCTTGATCGTCGCCGGCAAGACCTCCTTCGGCCCCCTCCGTCGGCTCTTCGCCGGCCTCTCCTTCCTCGCGTGCGTGCCTCTGCCGCCGATGCATCGCCATGGACGACCCCAAGTTCCTGCTTGAGCTTCGACGCTGCGATCCTCCTTCCTCGTGCATGAGATGCTCTTCGCCGTCAGCCACCTCATGCTCGCTTCTTTCTCTCCCTCGCATGCTCGCCTCCTTCTCTTCCTCGCGCGCCCGCGACCATGGTCGCCTCGTCATCTAGCATCGGCGCCGGCCCTCCTCTGCTATCAACCAGCTCCTCCAGAGCCCTGCCTCTACTCAGCCTCATCATGGTCGTCTTGCACGCCTCTGTCACGCACCAGCGGGACGCCGCTTCGGCCAGCTCAGCCCCTCTTGCAGCTCCTGACCTGCCATGGTCAGACACAGGGGCTCGGCCAGTCCCTTTCTGCCTCGATACCAACCTCCATTGTGTCACCGTGTGTCTCTGCCTTGCCTGTCGCTTTGACCTGCTTTGCCTGAGCTCCCCTACTCTTTCCATGGACGTGGCCAACACCTGCATCTTGCCACCTCGTTGGCCTGCCTTGCTGCTGTCAACTCGAGGCCTCCTTGGTCTTGCTTCGATTCGGATTCATCAAGACTGACAAGTTCCTCTTCACCGAGCGTCCACACGACCTCGTACCACCATCGTCACAAGAATCGAGACCAGCAAATCCGACTACACGATGTAACGCGACAAGTCCCACGACGACCATTGCATGCCAAGTACAACTACGACCCGTGGAGTATATGGATACGACAAGTTTCTCTCCGGATGTGTACCACTACCTTCGCCAGGGTCGCGAGTACCTCTACCGTCGTCGTGTACCACTACTTCCACTACCGTCATCGTGTACCCGTACTTCAACCACAACCTGTGTACCACTACTTCCATTGACAAACTCAAACCGCTCCGAAAACGCATGCTTCAAAGGTATACCACCGAGACGACCGCCCGTGAATGAATGCATGTTGTATGAGATGCTTGTGTTTGCACCGTGTAAGAGTTGTCCTTGCATGTTTCTCCTCGTTTCAATGCCACCGACACATGGGTACCCAGTATCTGGGATCACCCCATCATCTTTTGCATGTTCCGCACATCCACGTCTTCGTTTGCATTGGTCGCTCAATGAGTTATTGGAACAGAAACGTTGTCATGGCATTGTTTCCGTTTTTGCCGCCATGACACCCCTTTCTTTCCGTCGTGGCGACCAAATGTTTCATAACTTGCTCATGTCAACATTTTCAAAAAATTGTGCATAACTTGAACTTGTCATCCGCATCATGATAATAACATTAAAATTGTTGTTTGCATTAAAAATTGCTAAATAACATATGGGGGTTTCCTAGAATTGCTGTTTGTTGTTTTCGGCCTCATTTAAACTTGCCTAAATAGTTAGTTTAATTATGTTTCACCTCTTGCCATGTTTAACAACATTTAATATTGTTGTGTACCTAAGCGAGAGCGAACTAAATAACTCGAATATGGTGTTTCGTCAATATGCAACTTGTTGCACATTGAGCTCCACTTAACTTGTAGCTTTATTTGTTGCACTTTGCCATGCCATGCCTCATGAAATCGGACATGCATCATACTAGGTTGTGCATCGTGCCATGTTTATGTGATGGTTGTTTAAGATGTTGTTTGCTTCTTTCTGGTTGTGCTTCTTCTCGATATCTATCGCTTCGTTGCGATTGTGAGGATTCGTTCGACTATGTTGGTTCAACCAATTCATGGATTTGATCTTCTTCCGAGCGTGTTTACAGGCAACATGACCATTACCCTCGATATCACTTCTATCTTTGCTTGATAGTGGTTTTCTCTATCGCTATGTCTCGCTACCTATCACTTGTTTATCATGCCTCCCATATTGCCATGTCAAGCCTTTAACCCACCTTCCTAGCAAACCATTGTTTGGATATGTTACCGCTTTGCTCAGCCTCTCTTATAGCGTTGTTAGTTGTATGTGAAGTTGAAGATTGCTCCATGTTGGAACATGTTTATGTTGGGATATCACAATATCTCTTGTTTTAATTAATGCATCTATATACTTTGTAAAGTGTGTAAGGCTCGGCCTTATGCCTGGTGTTTTGTTCCACTCTTGCCGCCTTAGTTTCCGTCATACCGGTGTTATGTTCCTTGATTTTGCGTTCCTTACGCGGTTGGGGCTATGGGACCCCCTTGATAGTTCGCTTTGAATAAAACTCCTCCAACAAGGCCCAACCTTGGTTTTACATTTGCCTAACAACCTAAGACTTTTTCCCTTGGGAGATGCAAACCCGAGGGTCATCTTTATTTTAACCCCCCGGGGCCAGTGCTCCTCTGAGTGTTGGTCCAACCTAGAGCCACTTGTGCTGCCACCCCTTCATTCGGGGTATTCGGTTATTGTATGTAGTGTTCATCCGGTGTGTACTGAGAACGAGATATGTGCAGCTCCTATCGGGATTTGTCGGCACATTCGGGCGATCTTGCTGGTCTTGTTTTACCATTGTTGAAATGTCTTGTAACCGGGATTCCAAGTCTGATCGATTTGTTCCGGGAGAAGGAATATGCTTCGTTGATCGTGAGAGCTTGTGATGGGCTAAGTTGGGACACCCCTGCAGGGTATAAACTTTCGAGAGTCGTGCCCGTGGTTATGTGGCAGATGGGAATTTGTTAATATTCCGTTGTAGAGAACTTGACACTTGACCTAATTAAATACATCAACTGTGTGTGTAGCCATGATGGTCTCTTTTCGCCGGAGTCCGGGAAGTGAACACGGTTTGGGTTATGTTTGAACATAAGTAGTTAAGGATCACTTCTTGATCACTTCTAGCTTCACGACCGTTGCGTAGTTTCTCATCTTACTCTTGTATTCGTATGTTAGCCACCATATTTGCTTACCGCTTGCTGCAATCCCACTTGATTACCTTATCCTACCCATAAGCTTAAGTAGTCTTGATCTCGCAGGTTTTGAGATTGCTGAGTCCTCGTGACTGACAGATACTACCAAAACAGTTCCAGGTGCCGATGATACCAGTGCAGGTGATGCTACCAAACTCAAGTGGGAGTTTGACGAGGACCTTGGTTGTTACTATGTTTCATTTCCGTATGATCAATAGTGGAGCCCAGTTGGGACGATTGGGGATCTAGCGTTTGGGGTTATCTTCTTTTCATTTGGATTTGTCCATAGTCGGACTATGTATGTACTCTGAATGATGTATGAATTATATGATTTTTGTGTGAAGTGGCGATTGTAAGCCATCTCTATTTATCCCTTTCTTGTTCATTACATGGTATTGTGTGAAGATGACCTTTCTTGCGAAAAAACCACAATGCGGTTATGCCTCTAAGTCGTGTCTCGACACGTGGTAGATATAGCCGCATCGTGGGCATTACAAGTTAGTAATCAGAGCCATCCCCGACTTAGGATCCCCCTACTTGATCGAATCACTGACGTTGTTGAGTCTAGAACAAAGCTATTTTGAGTCTTAGGAATATATATATTGAAGAGTAGGATTCTTTTTACTCCTCAGCCCCTTCGTCGCTCTGGTGAGGACTCCTGACGTAGATGTTTTGACTTTCCTCTCCTCTTTTTCACTCAATTTTTTTAGGATCACGTGGGTATCTTGGGATCATTCCGATATTCTTGTGACGAGAACATTGTTCTTGGTGCCTCCTGACATCTAAGGGTTGTGGCAGTGTCCCGAGGAGTTAAGCTGCGAGGTGTTGTCGTCACAATTTTATCGTTGCAGTTCTGGAATACCTGAGTTTCACCGACATCAAAAATCTATTTTATGCAGTTAGTGGTGAGATAACCTCGATGCCACCCAGTACTGGGGCGGGAGTTCGGGAGTATTGCCATAGCTCGTATAACGGATGATTTTTGAAGGTTGAGGTACACGATTTCCGGAGTTTTCTTGGTTATGTGTTGACGGATGGATACAGTTGGAGCGTAGGGCTTGTTAGTTGTGTGATATATATTGTGCCTCCCTGTATCCCCAACACCAGATTGCATAACCAGAAAGTTTTGGGAGTTTATAGGTGGGAATTCAAGTAGTTCCTAGAATATCTTTCCGACAGATGCATGATATGGGATTGGGTAAATCTCTACCATATGTATTTGTTCCAGCCTATTCTGCAAGCCAAATCTTTGTTTTGTTTTGAGTTGTGGTAGTCGAGTTGCTTCAATGTCAAGTGTTGATTCCATACCTTATTCTAAGCGGTGTTCTCATATTTTTATGGGAGTGCCAATCCTTCTTGTTTATCGGGATTATCATGTCAATTCTTTCCAGCCGGTGTGCTTCCCTTCAAGTTATGCCATACGGGCGCTGTTGAGGAGCCTGAGGATTGTCTGTTTCATCCGTTCCCAAGTTGCCTTTGTTTTTCCCGCCCTCCCACCCTTTTTCTTCAAGGACTCTGGTTTCTTAATCAAGTATTCATCTTATGGATGTGAAGTTTCTTCATTCTTTCCTTCAATGTTCTTATCCGGTGATTATCATGAAGTTGGCCAGGATTTTCAAGTTCATCATTCTTCGTTCTTTTTCTTCTCCGGTGAATTCAATTCAAGCTTTTAGTGTTCATCATATTCCTTTCCTCGTTTCTAATGCTTTCTCATGCCAGTGCACCTCTCAAACACTCACCTCTTCCTATTCATTTTTTCCGGAGTGCTGAAGATATCTCAGGAGATTCGTGTTTTCATTCCTAATCCGTTCAAGATATTACGAAGTTGTTATCTCATTCAAGCCATTTAATTCAACCGGTGCAATCTCTCATTTCAAAAATCGTTCAACGGTGTTTTCTTTCGAGTGGGCCCTAACCCACAGGTCTTTTCCCAGGATCTTACTGGACTCTTCTAATTATCAGGAGCGATTCTCAAATTCATTTCCAAGTTTGACGTAAGAATGAATTTTCATCAGTCAGATGTTTTCCAAGATCGATTTCAAATTATTTTTCATTGTTGGGTCAACCTCTTTGTTTTTCATTCTCCCAGAGTATCTCAACAATTCATGGTGGTTCTCATCATCATTCTCAACATTTGAAGATCGAAGAAGGATTTCTCTTAAATCTTGCTCCATTCTCTTCAAGATTCATGGTTCTAGCTTGATGCCATCCTCTCATAATTGTTTCTGATTGTGAGAATTCTTTTCAACCATCTGACACATTTCAGGAGTTGCTTCCTTTCTCGATCATCTGAAGGCCATCATTTTTGAATATTACTCATTCTTAGCCTTCAGCTCTTGTTCTCCAAATCTTACTAGTGGATCGTTCAAGTATACTCTTTAGTCAGCTCATGATCTCTTCGTTCTCATTTATCTAAATCCCCTCAAGTATCTTCATTCATTTTCCAATTCTTCCCGGTGAATTGTGGCTTTGCTACTCTCATTTCCAATTCTTACGGCGGTTTGTTCAAGATTATATTCTCATATTAATTTATTCGTTGTTTAAATCCTACCGGTGGATCGTTGAAGACTTTTCTTTAGTTTACACTATATCTCTCTTAATCCTTTCTACGAGAATAAGTAGTATGCCAAATCCGTTGCTTGTCATCAATTTAAATTGGTGAAGGATACACATAACGTAGTTCTTATTATTGTTTCATCCAAGTGATCTAGTTTCTTTTTTCCAGAGTTGTTCATCATGTCATTTTTCTCGGTTTGAGATGCTTCATATTTTCTTTTTCGGAGTTCCAAGTTTTCTGCTTTATCTAATCGCGAAGCTCCTTCTAAATCATCGCAAGGCTTCACCTTGTCTTTACAACTTCTCTTTCTTTTTATCATCCTTTTATTACCGGAGTTCTTCATGGAGGCTCTACATGATGGTTCATCAAGGATTCCTTTCATTCTCGATTTGTTATTCAAGATTTCTCTTGAAGTTAAGATCTGCCAAGCTTTACTCTAAAATAAACATGGTGTTCAGCACATGTCTTATTTTCAGGATTTCAAGCATTCTTCATCTTGCCTTCCAAAGTGCAATTCTTTCTACCTAATCTTTTGAGGTGGCGTTATGTCATTCTTGACAACTTCCATTCATGTTTTCGCGATTCACAAGTTGTCAAGAATGAGGTATTCTAAATCCATTAATCTCTTCATTTGAGTTATCTTGGTATAGATTTCACCTAAAGCCTTCCCTAAGGAATGTTGCTATTGTGGTGCTTATCAATGATCCAAGTTTTCTCCTATCCTCTCGGCGAAAGCAGTTTTCATCTCTTCGTTGATCTCAAGCAAGCAATAGTTTCCGTTAGTGGCCGGTTGTCACCTCATAATTTTGAGATGCTTTCCATAAGCCCACAACAAGCTTGTGCTTTTTCGTTGTTGATTTTCTAACAACTCTGTTCAATCCTTCTTTGCAAGGATGCTTTCCAAGTTCCTTTGTGGCAGAAGCTATCATTTTCTTCTCTGTCACTTCATCCCAACAATGTAACTTCTATTCTTTCATTCCGAAGGCATTGTGATGTTGCTCTCTTCACCCATCACCTCGTTTTGTCAAGATCATGTTATTTTCTTGCTTATCCATCTAACCAGAGTGTTGTGTTCTCATCCAAGTTCCTTTTATCTTCTCAAGTCTTGCCTCTCTTTTCAACTGGAGTGCTGTCTGAAATCCTTCTTACCCCTTGAGTCATTCTTTCAATAGATCCGGAGGCAGTGTGTTGTTGATTTCATCAAGTATCATCCAATCTTCTCAAGTTCATGTTAACTCCTTCCATTTTTGGTTGGAGTGCTGTCCGAATTATTTCATTCTTCCTTTCTCATCTTGTTTTAACCGGTGTGGTTTCGAATTCTATCTTGTCCATTAAACTTTTGGTTCATTCCTTTGCAACCTTCTTGGTTCTTGTCGTATCACTTGTTCCTCTTGTCTAACGGAGTGTTTCAATTCCTTTCATATCTGTCGTGTCATTTCTTCAAGTTTTCTACCTTCGAGATCCTCTGTTAGTGTGGGAGAGTTGTGACGCCCCGAGACCGACGCTCCAGATGCCCTCCATTTATTCCGAGTTTCACCGTGTGTTTCAATTGCTTAGATTGCATTCATCATGTCATCTCTTGCATTGCATCATGTCACCATGTCATCATATCATTAATTTTATAACTCTTTTAAATGAATTGTATGGATCTTCGATCCATTCAAATCGAGGGAATGGTGACTTCTCTTTATAACATATTCTCCCAATATTAGGGAGTTATAATAAAAATATTCCATTTATTTGGAATTAACCACAACCCACTTGCATTTTAAAGTTCCTTTCGTTTCCGAATATTCACATCCTTGTTCTATTCTCCTTTTGACTCCAATTCGTCTTGTGGAGCCTTGTTATATCCCAGTGAGGTCACTTGCCAAATTTCAGCTAAATTTGGATTTATTTAGACCTCCAAATAAATCCTTTAGCCCCTCTTTTCTTTTCCAATGGGTAAAACCTTTTTTTCTTTTCTTTTCACCAGGCGACCATGCCTCTAGTTGTTTTCCTCTCCACTGGGCCGGCCTCTAAGGCCCATCCTCAGCCCAGCAACCGTCGCGCCCCCTCTAACCCTAGCCCGACCCCCACCTCGCTCCCATCGATCTCCCTCTCCTCTTGTCCTCCCACACCGCCACCACTCACACACACACACGCATCGAGCTAGGGGAGGAGCCCCTCGATCCGCCCCTTCGGCCCCAACCCTGGATCCTGCAGCCCCGCGCTGCCCATCTCGTGAACCGCGCCGCGCCCGATCCCCATGGCGCCTCTTTTCCCCTCGCGCTGCTAGAGAAGAGCCTCCTGTTCGATCCCCTTCTCTCCTAGTGTGCCGCCACCCACGCACGCACACGACGCGCAGCAGCGCTGCTTCCCTCGAGGTTGCGCCCCAGCGACTCCACCATAGCAACCTTGGTCATCACCGGCAAGACCTCCTTCGGCCCCCTTCGTCGGCTCTTCGTCGGCCTCTCCTTCCTCGCGCGTCTCTGCCGCCGATGCATCACCATGGACGACCCCAAGTTCCTGCTTGAGCTCCGACGCCGCGATCCTCCTTCCTCGTGCATGAGATGCTCTCCGCCGTCAGCCACCTCATGCTCGCCTCCTTCTCTTCCTCGCGTGCTCGCCTCCTTCTCTTCCTCGCACGCCCGCGAGCATGGTCGCCTCATCATCAAGCCTCGTCGCCGGCCCTCCTCTGCTGTCAACCAGCTCTGCCGGTGCCCTGCCTCTTCTCGGCCTCACCATGGTCGTCTTGCACGCCTCCGTCACACACCAGCGGGACACCGCTTCAGCCAGCTCAGCCCCTCTTGCAGCTCCTGACCTGCCATGGTCAAGCACAGGGGCTCGGCCAGTCCCTTTCCGCCTCGATACCGACCTCCATCGTGCCGCTGTGTGTCTCGCCCTTGCCTTTCGCATTGACCTACTTTGCCTGAGCTCCCCTGCTCTTTCCATGGACGTGGCCAACATCTGCATCTTGCCACCTCGTTGGCCTGCCTTGCTGCTGTCAACTCGAGGCCTCCTTGGTCTTGCTTTGATTCAGATTCATCAAGACCGAAAAGTTCCTCTTCACCGAATGTCCACACGACCTTGTACCACCATCGTCACAAGAACCGAGACCAGCAAGTCCGACTACATGATGTAACGCGACAAGTACCAGGACGACCATTGCATGCCAAGTACAACTACGACCCGCGGAGTATATGGATACGGCAAGTTCCTCTCCGGACGTGTACCACTACCGTCGCCAGGATCGAGAGTACCTCTACCGTCGTCATGTACCACTACTTCCATTACCGTTGCCGTGTACCCCTACTTCCACCACGACCCGTGTACCACTACTTCCATCGACGAACTCGAACCGCTCCAAAAACTCATGCTTCAAAGGTATACCACCGAGACGACCGCACGTGAATGAATGCATGTTGTATGAGATGCTCGTGTTTACACTGTGTCCGAGTTGTCCTTGCATGTTCCTCCTTGTTTCAATGCCACCGACACATGCGAACCCGGTATCCGGGATAACCCCACCATCTTTTGCATGTTTCGCAAATCCACATCTTCATTTGCACCAGTCACTCAACGAGTTATCGGAACCGAAACGTTGCCATGGCATTGTTTCCGTTTTCGCCGCCATGACACCCCTTTCTTTCCATCGTGGCGACCAAATCTTTCATAACTTGCTCATGCCAACCTTTTCTCAAAATTGTGCATAACTTGGACTTGTCATCTGCATCATGATAATAACATTAAAATTGTTGTTTGCATTAAAAATTGCTAAATAACATATGGGGTTTTTCTGGAATTGTTGTTTTTGTTTCCGGCCTCATTTAAACTTGCCTAAATAGTTGGTTTAATTATGTTACACCTCTTGTCATGTTTAACAACATATAATATTGTTGTGTACCTAAGCGAGAGCGAACTAAATAACTCGAATGTGGTGTTTTCATCAATATGCAACTCGTTGCACATTGAGCTCCACTTAACTTGTAGTTTTGTTTGTTGCACTTTGTAATGCCATGCCTCATTAAATCGGATATGCATCATACTAGGTTGTGCATCATGCCATGTTTATGTGATGGTTGTTTATCATGTTGGTTGCTTCTTTCTGGTTGTGCTTCTTCTCGATAGCTCCCGTTTCCTTGCGATTGTGATGATTCGTTCGACTATGTTGGTTCGACCGGATCTTCTTCCTAGCGGGTTTTCAGGAAAGATGACCATTACCCTCGATATCACTTCTATCTTTGCTTGCTAGTTGTTTGCTCTATCGCTATGTCGCGTTACCTACCACTTGTTTATCATGCCTCCCATATTGCCATGTCAAGCCTCTCACCTTCCCAGCAAACCGTTGTTAGGCTATGTTACCACTTTGCTCAGCCCCTCTTATAGCGTTGTTAGTTGTAGGTGAAGTTGAAGATTGCTTCATGTTGGAACATGTTTATGTTGGGATATCACAATATCTCTTGTTTTAATTAATGCATCTATATACTTGGTAAAGGGTGGAAGGCTCGGCCTTATGCCTAGTGTTTTGTTCCACTCTTGCCGCCTTAGTTTCCGTCATACCGGTGTTACGTTCCTTCATTTTGCGTTCTTACGCGATTGCGGTTATGGGACCCCCTTGACAGTTTGCTTTGAATAAAACTACTCCAGCAAGACCCAACCTTGGTTTTACATTTGCCTAACAACCTAAGCCTTTTTCCCTTGGGAGTTGCAAACCCGAGGGTCATCTTTATTTTACCCCCCCTGGGCCAGTGCTCCTCTGAGTGTTGGTCCAACCTAGAGCCACTTGCGGTGCCACCCCTTCACCCGGGGTCTTCAGTTGCTGTACGTAGTGTTCATCCGGTGTGCCCTGAGAACGAGATATGTGCAGCTCTTACCGGGATTTGTCTGCATATTCGGGAGGTCTTGCTGGTCTTGTTTTACCATTGTCGAAATGTCTTGTAACCGGGATTCCGAGTCTGATCAGTTTGTTCCGGGAGAAGGAATATCATTTGTTGATCGCGAGAGCTTGTGATGGGCTAATTTGGGGCACCTCTGCAGTGTTTAAACTTTCGAGAGTCGTGCCCGTGGTTATGTGGCAGATGGGAATTTGTTAATATCCGGTTGTAGAGAACTTGACATTTGACTTAATTAAAATGCATCAACTGCGTGTGTAGCCGTGATGGTCTCTTTTCGGCGGAGTCCGGGAAGTGAACACGGTTTGGGTTATGTTTGAACGTAAGTAGTTCAGGATCACTTCTTGATCACTTCTAGCTTCATGACCGTTGCGTAGTTTCTCATCTTACTCTTGTATTCGTATGTTAGCCACCATATTTGCTTAGCGCTTGCTCCAACCCCACCTCATTACCTTATCCTACCCATAAGCTTAAATAGTCTTGATCTCGCGGGTTTTGAGATTGCTGAGTCCTCGTGACTCACATATACTACCAAAACAGTGCAGGTGATGCTACCGAACGTAAGTGGGAGTTCGATGAGGACCTTGGTCGTTTCTATGTTTCTTTTCCGGATGATCAGTAGTGGAGCCCAGTTGGGACGATCGAGGATCTAGCATTTGGGGTTATCTTCTTTTCATTTGGATTTGTCCATAGTCGGACTATGTGTGTACTCTGAATGATGTATGAATTATATGATCTTTGTGTGAAGTGGCGATTATAAGCCAACTCTATTTATCCCTTTCTTGTTCGTTACATGGGATTGTGTGAAGATGACCCTTCTTGCGACAAAACCACAATGCGGTTATGCCTCTAAGTCGTGCCTTGACACGTGGGACATATTGCCGCATCATGGGCATTACACATAGCTACGCCTACGGCAGGGCTTGGCGGGGCAGCAGGAGACAGAACACGGAACAACCAAGACAACACTCAAGACAACGAACAAAGAGCAGAGGATAGGCTGAACCTCTACAGAAGCATCCTTGCCGGAGCGGCATACGTAGCCCCGACAATCTCCTCCCCGGGACAACCTACGCAGCACCAGCAAGACCATCACCCTTTAGGCTGAGAGTTGTGATACCATCGATAACGTTAAGGCCAAGATTTGGGAACGCATGCATGGTAGCATGCAGATCTTCACGAAGATTGATGGCCTGCGGGTCCACATGGGACCAGAAGACGAAGACCCCTTGCAAGACCCTTGCCGGGGATGACTGCGAGGCCCCCGACAAGACTTGCTGGGGATGATTGCTGGGCCGTGGCCAGGCCCG
Organism: Triticum dicoccoides; assembly: GCF_002162155.2. NCBI lineage: Eukaryota > Viridiplantae > Streptophyta > Magnoliopsida > Poales > Poaceae > Triticum > Triticum dicoccoides. The sequence goes on along the minus strand of NC_041387.1, from coordinate 212,595,593 downwards.
AGCCCGGTAAGGATTTGCCACCTCACCAGTGGGACGACCAGCATTCCAACTAAGCAGACGCCTGCGTGGCGGCATGCAGATATTCATGGAGGCGCTACCACTGCGCCAACACAGCAGCTAGTTAGCCTACGTGGCACTGCATGCCTCGTCATCCTGGATGCGTGTCAAAGAAAGGAGGAGCGGCGACGGACGGACAACTTCTTTTGCCGTCCCCGATAAAGTAAGAGGGCACGCAGGCAGCACATTAAATGAGTTTGTCCTACGGCGCCGAGCGATAAGCTCATACACTGTAGCTTGCTTTCCATGTCCTGTGTACCACTGTGGCAACCCCTTTTACGTATAAAAGAAGGCCCGAGGCGTACTGAGAGAGGATTCGGACTTTTCGGACTGGGCATGCACCGCAGCTAGTTCAAGAGCTCAAGATCACAAATATACACAAGCAGGACTAGGGTTTTACGCACCAGTGCGGCCCGAACCTAGGTAAAAATCCCCTTTGTGCTGACTGCTAAACACGCTCTTCGTGCAGCTCCTCTCCCCACCGAACATAGAAGGGATCGCCACTGATCCCATAGGTGTTCGTTTTCCCCGACAGATGGGAAGGAGCAAAGACAAAAGCTAAGTCAATGTGATCATTTCCTCTTGATGAACTCTAGATTCTCCATTTGTTTACCCCTTGGTTTTAGAAGTGTTCGTACGATCAAATCCTTTAGGTGATGGTACCCTTGTTCTGTCCCGAGCCCTGCTCATAGAACGGGCGACTACGTCGAGAGCTACCAAGGAAAAACCTGCCGGGACACATCCACGCCAACATGACTATTAAGGGCTAGACCCTTACGACAATCATGGCAATAAGATACTGGCAGGCAACCAAAACATACATAGGGACTGATCGTACGAACACTAACAATGAGACCTAGAGGGATAAACATGCATTAGGCATTAAGCAAACAACATCAGTTCCGCACAAGCATAAGCAGTACGATCTAAACACAGGGCATGCATCATGTTTTGTTACAGGATAGAGCGATGGCGATAATAGTTTAGCACTGGGCCTGGCGATTGCCTGGAGCCGTTGGGACGCGAAGGACCTTGGCGACAGGGATATCCGCGCCCACCGGCGGCTTCTTGAAGCCATCAACAAGGTCGAGGTCCGAGTGACGGCAGGCGATGTTGCTCAAGAACATGAAGAGGGCGTCGTGGGTGAGCTTCCGGGATATCACAAAGCGGTCGGGCCTCCCTTCTTCATGCAACTTCAGCTTGCCAACCAGTTCGTTGAAGAAGACCCCTAGCTTGACGCTGGGGACCTCTTGCATGCTGGCTGAAAAGATTAGACCTTCCATGCCCATCGCAGCGGCTTGAGCAGTGAGGCGCCCGGCTATGTCGATCAAGCTCTTGATCCAGAGGTCGACCTGCTCGGACTGGTTCGCCAATTTGTCCGCTGTGTCTTTCTGAAGGCGCCTGGCAGTATCAAGATCTTTTGTCAGCTGCTTCTCCTGAGCCTCGACGGACTCTATTGAGCCCTCCGAAGTCCCAATCCTAGCTTTCAGATCCTTGATGGTGTCGTTGGCGGTCTCGAGGCCTTGGCTCTTCGAGGAGAGCTGCGATTGCACATATTTCAGAAGAATATCTGCCTTCCGTGCCTCCTCCCCGAGGGCCTCGACCTCCTTGGTACTCCTAGCAAGCTCCTTGGTCAGCCTGGCTACTTGTTGGTCGAGATCGGTCTTGGTGATGGATGCAGCGGCAAGGTCATCAGCGAGCTTCTTTAATTGGGCAGCTGAATCAGCGCTAAGGCAGGCCAGCTTTATGCTTGTCCTCCAGCTCCTTGGTGTGTTGCTGCACAAGGACTTCCAGGTTCTCATTCTTGGCGCGGAGGGTGGCCTCAAGTCTCTCCTCCCGGGAAGAGATATATCGCTCTCTGGCATCCAGGAGTGCCTCGCGCTCCACCGTGTCGGCCTCCCGAGCAATGGCATCCTCCCTCGCCATCAATGTCATCTCCTCCTTCCTCAGCAAGACCTGGAACTGCTTGCCTGCCAGTCATGCAGCTCATTGCCCTTTTCCCTCAACTGTTGGTCCACCTTGTTGGCGGACTTGCGCTGCTCCTTGAGCACCTGCCATTGCCGGCCATGCCGGCCATGCATCTCCTTGATGCCTGCCGCCATGGACTCCATGAAAGACAGGTCCATCGCGACAGCAACAGAGTCACCGGCTTCCTTGAATCCTTGGTAAAGTGATGCTAGAATGCGCTTAAGCTCCTCTTCAAGTTACGCGCTTGTCGCTGCGGACGAGCTGAGGGCTCCAAGCCCAGGTTGGGCAAGCACAATCGAGAAATGGCTCAGGGGTGGAAGATATTCCCCCGTCACAGTGTTGAATGAAGGGAGGGGATCCATGGTCCGAAGGGGAACCTTCTCCTTGACCGGGGCCCCTCCCCTGGCACACTGCCGGTCATCTGCTCTGTCTCCATTGGGGGCTCATGAATGCCCTCTGTAGCACATCCCTTCTCTTCAGTGGAAGCGATCTTGGCGTCTTCATCCGAGGCTTCTCTCCCTAAGTCGGCCACCTCTTCCAGCAGCTCAGGCTCTTTAGCCTGAGAGTCTGCAAGTGAAACAACAAGCAAAAGTAAGAGGAAGATATGTCAGGAAGGCTCTAAGCATGAAGAAAGAAAAGAGATGGGAGGGGGAAGGATTACCTGGAGGAGTCTGCCGGGTAAAGGCCTCAGTTCCTCGGCAACATCAGTGGGCGGAGTTGGTCCCTCCTGAAAGGGTTGATTCTCAGCCTCCTCTCCTCCTCCTCTAGTTGAGGAAGTTGGGAGCTCTCCCGCATCGCTCCCCACAAGCAGGGCCCATTCCGCGCTTTCTTGCCGGGGAGTGGGCTGGGGGCTTGGTGGCGGATCATTCGTGCTGCTCCCCGCCACTCCCTCGCCCTCCACAGTCTTTGGTGACTCAGCACACCTAAGTCGCTTTGACTGGTGGATGAGGGTCTCCGTCTCCTCCTTCTCCTCCCTATTAACAACAACAAACAAAAGATCAGTCAATAGATACAAACAAACATACTGGAACTACTGCAAGAGAAGAAGAGGAGGGAATGGTCTCCCTTACTCTTCATCAATGAGCATGGAGTTTAGCTCGAATTCCATGGGTGGCGTGGGGGACCTGCCCCTCTTCTGGAGCGGAGGAACGAAACTCTATGGCAATTTCGAGCTCTATCGAGGTGCGGGGGATTCTGACAAGGACGATTCCTGTGAGGAGCTTGGGCCAGACTCAGAGCTGGAATTAACTCCCGCAGCCGTAGATTGCTTGGCAGGGGGGTTCCCTCAGCAAGGCGGGAGGATTGCCAACAGACCACGTCCTGCTAGTTGCTCTTGGTAATGGTCTTTTACACCTTCTTGGCAGCAGGCACAGGATCGGGAACCGCCCCTCCCCCATTGGCGGCACGCCTACGCGGGCACTGATCCGAGATTGGCTCGGGGGCTTGAGGGCCTGCCGTGAGCCACTCCTCGTCAGGTACCCCTTCCTCCTCAACTTCCAACTCCTGAACCTCTGCTGCTACGGTGGCCAGGGCCTCGATCCCAGAGGGCTCCTCCCCTGTGGGCTCGTCCCCGACATGCTTAGACCCAGTAGGATCCTCCCCGACAACCTCTTCCATGGCTTGCGCCTCGCTTCTGTCGTGGGAGGATCCTTCATCATCAGCCTTCTCCTTTCCCTTTGCCGCCTACCCAGCCTTTGCCATTGCGACCGCACGGAACGCCCTGTCCTCCTCCAACCCCTTCCTAATGTACGACTCCTCCACCTTGGTGTTGCGCCTGTACATCTTGCTTTCCACTCTGGTAGCCCTTTCCACCAAAGTGGATGACCACTCAAGCTCCTCATCAAGTGTGGGTAACTTCCAGTGACCCGCAACTCCATGAGCATTACAATCAGGCATCCACTTCAGGATCTGGTCCCTGGCGGAATTTATGTTCATTGTGACGATGGTTGCCGGCAACTTGAACAGTCCGAAGCGGCCAAAAGTTGGTCGCATAACCAGGCATGGCCATACACTGACAGGTTGTTGGCCAGGCCAAGGAGCAATCTCATCCTATCCACTGCATCTCCATACTCCCAGGCAAACCTGTCCCTTTTCTGCAAAGGCGAGATATGACGAAGGAGAAACTCGGCCCCCACATGCTCGATAGTTAGCCCGGCAGCCTTCAAATGGGTAATCATGTTTATTGCCGGGCAGAGCCGATCGTCGGTAAGGCATGCTGCTCTCCAATCATCGTCGTGTTCGACGCACTCTGACCGTGCCTGGCAGAAATCGGGGGCCTTCTCATCCTGAACCCAACACCAATCTCCCCTCCACTCCTCCCATCTCTCACGCCGCACACCAGGAATGTAATCCCAATTCTTCCTCGACACTCGCGGCATCCAGCTTATGTTCCCGGAGCGGTGAGCTTTATTCTCCACCCGCGGGACGAAATAATGCCTGAACAGATCAACATTGGGGGCGACCCTGACAAAATTCTCGCACAGATGAGCGAAGATCGCCATACACGCCATTGCATTTGGCGTGAAGTCTAGGAGATGGAATCCATAGATCACCATCATCGCCTCAAGGAAATCCAAGAAGGGAGGACAGAGACCACAGATGAAATATGCGCAAACGAACCGATATGATTCTGGTAGGTCCTCTTCCCCCTCCGCCAAGACCTTGGGGTCGACATGACCTTTCGGGACTTCCCTCCCCCATAGATATCCATACTCGCTCGTAGCATGTCACCGTCCAAGTTCGACAGGAAGAAGACGACATCTGCCCTCCGCTTCCTGTCTAGCTCTATCGCCCTCTTGCTCCCCTTAGTGGCTGCCTCTTTCACAGCAGTCATCCACTTTCCCTTGGCGGCGGTTTCTTCCCCATTCCCTCAAGATTGCGACAGAGATGGGGAGAAGGCGTTAGGTGGGAGGCCAGCGGCAATTATGGGGGAAGAAGCGCAATTGCTTGGCTTGCGGAAGAAGATGGCGGAGGAGCAGAGCAGGCAACGCATGAGCAGTACCTCCCGCGTTTCTCCTTCTTAAGGAAAGAACGTGGGGAAGGGCGCAACTCTTCAGAAAGTTACCGTTTCACATTAATTGCTGTGATCCCACTACCCCATGACCCGCAGTAAATACGCGAAGTGGACGTTGGATTGACTGATTATCATGACAAATCGCTGCAATGCGCAATGATTTCTCATCACGTGTTCATGCACTATTTGGGGCCTAACCCAACGTGACCAGCAACATGTATGGCTCAGGCCCGGGTGCTTCTGTCGGGGTAAACAGACATGGGTGTATGTTTTCTCCTGACTTGTGCACAAACAATAAGTCACTGTCCCGCCAAGATTGTAGCACCCAAGATCAGACCAAGCACTAGAGACCAGTTCTTTAAAGAATCCAAGTGTAGATCAAGAAGACCAAGTCAAGCCAGAGAGACAAGATGTCACTAAGGGAAAAGCCTTCCTTGTCAAGCAAGCGAGCCTGGCGAGGACGGGGATTGCCCAGAAGATAAGCCAACAGACCGTCTCGGCAGGCTTGCCGGGCACGGCAAGGGCAGGTTGCCCCGCCAAAGCTTCATCGCTCCACCTCACAGCGACGCAAGTCATCGATCAGTGCAGTGTCAAGCCCCTTAGTGACTAAGCGGCTGCTTCTTGCCACATGGCAGCCACTTCCTATGGAAAACACCTCCAAATGACACCTGTCCTTAGACGTGTCAAGCAAGCAGGCGTGAAGCTGGCAATACAACCCGGAAAGGCTTGCCGGGCACGCTGCGATGTGACACTAAGCGGCGCATTTAATGCGCTCTGTCCTCCTGTAGAGTTAGGTATGATAGCACTGTTTGCTATCAAATTAGTACATAAAGACTGATTTGCCATTGTGGTGACCCCTTGATCTATAAAAGGTGGCCCATGCCAACCATAGAGGGGGATGTAACGCCCATGATGTGGCTATATCTCCCATGTGTCGAGGCACGACTTGGAGGCATAACCGCATTGTGGTTTTGTCGCAAGAAGGGTCATCTCGACACAATCCCATGTAATGAACAAGAAAGGGATAAATAGAGGGTTGGCTTACAATCGCCACTTCACTAAATACGTAAATAAATTCATACATCATGCAAAATACACACATAGACCGACTACGGTCAAATCCAAATGAAAAGGAAGATAAACCCCAAATGCTACATCCCCAATCGTCCCAACTGGGCTCCACTACTGATCATCGAGAAGCGAAACATAGTAACGACCAAGGTCCTCGTCGAACTCCCACTTGAGCTCGGTTGCGTCACCTACACTGGTATCATCAGCACCTGCAACTGTTTTGGTAGTATCTGTGAGTCACGAGGACTCAACAGTCTCAAAACCCACGAGATCAAGACTATTTAAGCTTATGGATAGGATGGGGTAATGAGGTGGAGTTGCAGCAAGCACTAAGCAAATATGGTGGCTAACATGCACAAATAAGAGCGAGAAGAGAAGCAACACAACGTTCGAGAAGCTAGAAGTGATCAAGAAGTGATCCTGAAATTACTTACGTTCATACATAACCCAAACCATGTTTACTTCCCGGACTCCGCCGAAAAGAGACCATCGCGGCTACACACGCGGTTGATGCAATTTTAATTAAGTCAAGTGTCAAGTTCTCTACAACCGGATATTAACAAATTTCCATCTGCCACATAACCGCGGGCACGGCTCTCGAAAGTTCATACCCTGCAGGGGTGTCCCAACTTAGCCCATCACAAGCTCTCACGATTAGCAAAGGATATTCCTTCTCCCGGAAAGACCCGATCAGTCTCGGAATCCCGGTTACAAGACATTTCGGCAATGGTAAAAGAAGACCAGCAAGACCGCCCGACTGTGCCGACAATTCCCGATAGGAGCTGCACATATCTCGTTCTCAGGGCACACCGGATGAGTCATCCTAAGAGTAAAACCAAACCTCAAGTTTTCCCTGAGGTGGCCCCACAGTCTACTCGGTTCAGACCAACACTTAGAGAAGCACTATCCTAGAGGGTTTAAAATAAAGATGACCCTTGGGTTGTCCTACCGGAGGAGTTTTATTCAAAGCGAACTGTCAAGGGGTTCCCATAAACCCGACCGCATGAGGAACGCAAAATCAAGGAACATAACACGGTACGATACAAACTAGGGCGGCAAGAGTGGAACAAAACAACGGGCATATGGCCGAGCCTTCCACCCTTTACCAAGTATATAGATGCATTAATTAAATAAAAGATATTGTGATATCCCAACATAATCATGTTCCAACATGGAGCAATCTTCAACTTCACCTGCAACTAACAACGCTGTAAGAGTGGCTGAGCAAAAGCGACAACATAGCCAAACAACGGTTTGCTAGGAAGGCGGGTTAGAGGCTTGACATGGCAATATGGGAGGCATGATAAACAAGTGGTAGGTAGCGCGACATAGAAATAGAACAAAACAACTAGCAAGCAAAGATAGAAGTGATATCAAGGGTAATGGCCGTCTTGCCTGAAATCCCGCTAGGAAGAAGAATGAGTCCATGAAGAAGAGAAACGGACGTAGTCGAATGAATCCTGACAAATGCAACGTTACCGAAACTATCAAGAAGAAGCAACACCGGAAAGAAACAAACAACATAGTAAACCAACACGCATAAACATGGCATGATGCATGTCCGGTTTAATGAGGCATGGCATGGCAAAGTGCAACAAACAACACTACAAATTAAGTGGACCTCAATATGCAAACTGTTGCATATTGACGAAATGCCATGTTCAATTATTTAGTTCACTCCTGTTTATGCTACTCAACAATATTAACTGTTATTAAACATGGCAAGGGGTGAAGCATATGAAAACAACATATTTAGGCAGGTTTAAATGAGGCCGGAAACAACAAACAACAATTCCGGAAAATCCCCATGTGCATAATTTGAGTTTGGTACTGTTCTGACTATTACATAATTTTAGAGTTGTTAAACATGCAAAGTAAGTGCACCAAGTTAATCTATGCATTTCCACCCCATTTACATATAAAGTTTATTAAAATTGGAGCTACGGTAATTTAGTTATGAAATAAATCATTTTAGCATGGCATTTAAGCAAATTTAAACAAACAACATTTTAAACATTTCAAACATGGATGAAAATTGAATATTATGAAACTAGATGAAATTCTAAGAATTTAACATGTTTAAATCATTTTAATCTGATGCACCATTTGTGAGTTATTAAATGCATGATCTAGAGGGACTTTTCTGTAAAACAGTAATTTAATGGATAAAGGAGAAAATCGCAGGCAGGAAAAAACACTACTCGGGCTGAAACTAGTGGCCCAACAACGAAAAAAACGAGAGGATGCTGGAGGTGGGCTCACCATGTGCCTTGGCCCGGTCGGTGGAGAGGCCTCGCAGGCCTTGGCGCTGCTGGAGGTGGCCTACGCGCCTGCGCCCACGCGGCTAGACGAGGCGAGGTCAGCACGGACGAGCGGGCTCGTGCTGCTCGTTACCAACAGAGGAGCAGTAGGCCATGTCGATGCAGCAGACGGGCATAGCAGGGGAACTTGACACGTTCATCTCCTCCTGGGACGAGGGAGACGTCGCAGCAGTGGCGATGACACGACTTGGACTTGGGGAACAAAGGGGATGGCCGGAGACGCGGATCTAGGCGCGGGGCAGAGGGGGCACAAGCTGTGACTGACGGGGTGCAGGCGAGGACGGAGTGGAAGCGAGGAAGGCCGGGACGGGGGTCGGCACTTGATGCGGTCCACGGAGAAAACAGGAGCGTTGCTGCGTCGAGGGACGAAGGGGATGGACGGGTCTGAGGCTCTCCAGCGCAGATCGGTACGGAACCGCGGCGACGTAACGAGCTGGAGCTACGGGAGGCCATCCATAGCGGCACTGTGAAGACAACAGAGAGAGAGAGAGAGCATCGTGAGAGAGAGGGAAAAAGAGACCAGAGGGGGAGACAGAGAGGAAATAAGGAAGGAGAAGAGCGCGAGGGAACCTAGTGCTCTGTTGGCTTGCGGTCGCTGGTGGCGCAAAGACGAGCAGAGGCGGGTGAGGATGGTGGCCTTGATCCGGATCGGATCGAGCGCTGCCGGGGGCTCGGGGCTATGTGCGTTGGGAGCCTCCTGGGCTGTCGGATCAGAGATCTGGCGGTCCAGAACGAGTGGGAGGTGGCTGCAGTGGTTGGTGGAGTTGAACCGAGGGAGGTAGGGGATTGGGCAGGCATGGATTTCGAGGGGAGAACAGTGGGGTGGCGGTGCAGCTCGGGATTGGAGGGAGTTTGTCTGCCTAGGGTTTAGGGTTAGACTGCTTATATAGCAGGTAGGTAAAAGGAGGGAGGATTTGGATCATCGGATCGGGATCGGGTGGACGAAAAATATGGCTAGGGAAGTCCAACTAAGAAAACGAAGATGTTTTAGGGATGTTTGGAGATGATCCGGATCCATCAGTAACAACAGTCCGGTTCGGGTTCGGGGAAGCTTTCGGACGCGCGCGAGGGGTTTGTGCACTGTGCAGAGAGGCTAGGCGGTCAGACAAGAGGGACTCGAAAACCCTGATTGGTCTCAAAACGGTCAACGAAGGCAGGGGAACGCGGCAACTACGAACAGATGCAAACTTTATGAAAACATGCAGATGCAATGCGCATGATGCTATGAGATGAGATGCATGACATGACCAAAATGCAGAACAAAAGACAAAAACCCAATCACGAAGGAAAATATCACAACACATAGCCGGAAATGGCAAGAGTTGGAGTTACAATAATGGAAAGTTACATCCGGGGTGTTACAACACTCCACCACTACAAGAGGATCTCATCCCGAGATCTAGGATGGCACTGGAGAGAAACGGAAGAGGAAGAGAAGAGGTAAACCTAAGTTGCTTCTTCCACAAACGAGTGAAACCACGAACCTGGAGAGGTTGAACAAATTGAAAGAAACAAAACAATGGAGATGGCCAAGATTGCAAACAGCCCGTTGGACAAGAGGAATAAGGAATATGATGAGAACCAAGAGATCAGGGGACAAGGTAGATTTTGAAGCCACTCCCGTTAAAATTTGTTGGGCAAGGAATAAGAATAAAGAATTCGGGCAGCACTCCGGTTGAAAAGAGACGCATGACTTGATAAGATGAAAGAACTTGAATGAGAACACAACACTCCAGTTAAATGGATAAGCACGAAATGAACATGATCCTCAAATCGAGATGATGACTGAAGAGAGCAACATCACAATGCCTCCGGAATGAAAGAATAGAAGCTAGATTGTTGGGATAAAGGGGCGGAGAAGAAAATGACATCTTCTACCACAAATGAACTTGGAAAGCATCCTTGCAAAGAAGAATTGAACAGAGTTGTTGGAAAATCAACAACGAAAAGCACAAGCTTGTAGTGGGCTTATGGAAAACTTCTCAAAATTGAGGCGAAATTCTGCCACTACGAAAAAAAGTGATATAATTGATAACACCAACAAAATGAAAAACTTATTTCACCACGAGAATAGGCGGAAACTTGGATTATCGATAGACACCACAATTAGCAACCTTCCTTAGGGAATTCTTTAAGTGAAATATATACCAAGATAACTCCAACGAAGAGATTGCTGGATTTAAAATACCTTCTTGACAACATGTGAATCGCGAAACATGAATGAAAATTGTCAAGAATGATATAACACCACCTCAAAAGATAAGGTAGAAAGAAGCACATCGAAATGGAAGAAGAAGAATACTTTAACTCCTTAGAACAAACATGTTTTGGGAACCATGTTTATTTTTGAGTATAGCTTGGCGTATCTTAGCTTCGAGAGAAATCTTGAAGAACAATTGAAGAATGAAAGGAATCCTTAATGAACCACCATGTAGAGCCTCCATGAAGAACTCCGGTAATAAAAGGATGATAGAAATAAATAGAAGTTGAAAACACAAGGTGAAGCCTTGCGACAATTTAGATGGAGCTTCGCGATGATATAACCGAGAAAACTTGGAACTCCGGAAAAGGAAAAGATGAAACACTAGAACCGAGAATTACTTCATCATGAACAAACTCCGGAAGAAGGAATTAATCACTTGGATGAAACAAGAATAAGAATTATGTCATGCATATCCTTCATCAATTTAAATTGATGACAAACAACGGATTTGGCATACTACTTATTCTCATTGAAAAATGATTAAAGAAAGAGATATAGCGCAAACTTGAGGAAGGTCTTCAACAACCACCGGTAGGATTGAAACAACGAAAGAGCGAATGAATTGATACGATATGAAGGAAGATAAATCTTGAACGAACCAATGTAAGAATTGAAAACGAACAAAGAAAAAAAGGAATGAGTCACCGAGAAGAATTAGGAGAACAAATATGCTTGATGAGATTTAGATACAAAAGAACAAAGAGATCATGAACTGATTAAAGAATACTTGAACGAAGCACCAGAAGAATATGGAGATGAACGAAGAGGCATCAATTCAGAATCGAGAGATCTTCTGAAATAATGGCCTTCAGATGATCAAGAAAGGAAAGAAACCCTTGAAATGCGTCGGATGGGTGAAAAGAATTCTCACAATCAAAAATAGTTATGAGAGGATGGCATAAGCTAGAACCACGCATCTTTGGAAAAATGGGTAAGGATTTAAGAGGAACTCTTCTTTGGTCTTCACATGCTGAGAATGATGACGAGAACCACCAAAATTGTTGAGGCACTTCGGAACAAAGAAGAATAGAAATGATGAACCAATGATGAACATATTTTGAAAGCGATCTTGGAGAAGGAATATGACTGATGAAAATTCATTCTTACGTCAAACTTCAAAAAGAATTTGGGAATGGCTCCGAGAAAATTAGAAGAGTCAGGTAAGATCCTGGGAAAAGACCCGTGGGTTAGGGCCCACTAAAGAGAAACACCATTGAAATGATTTTAAAGAGAGAATGCACCGGTTGAATTAAATGACTTGAATGAGATAATAATCTCAAAATAACTTGAACGGATTGAGAATGGAAACACAAATCTTCCGAGATATCTTCAACACTCCGGATATGAACTGGAAGAAGTGAATAAATAAGAGAGCCTTGGATAAGAAATTCACATGGGAAGATATGTGAAACAAAAGGAAGAGATATGATCAACACCGAAACTTAAAATTTATCCACCGGAGAAAAGAGACGAAGAATAATAAGCTTGAAGCTTAGTTAGTATCTTCTGAGAATCACCAGATAAGAACATTGATGAAAAAGAATGGAGAGACTTCCCATCAATAAAAGGATACTTGATTAAGAAATCTGATTCCTTGAAGAAAAAGGGGTGGGAGGGCGGGAAAACAAAGACAACTTGGGACGGATGAAATGGATACCATTGAGAAAACTTAGAATTGATCTTGCGAATGTTGAAATGATCGGAACCACTTGAAAAGAAGCACATCGGTTGGAAAGAATTAACATGACAACTTCTATGATCAAGAAGGATTAGTATTCACATAGCAATATGAGAACACCGTTTAGGAAAGGTATGGATTCAACATTTGACTTCGATGCAACTCGAATACCACAAATAAAACAAAATAAAGGATTTGGCCTGTAGAATAAGCCGGAAATAAACATATGATAGAGATTTCGTCCGAAGTTTTCGTGGTGGGGCCCACATAGGCTCGATCGTACAATACCATCATGTACAAGGCAGTGCACATGACATACGAAGCATGCCCGAGTCAGCATAGCCAAGGACTCTTAAGACACAACGAGACCACTGTAAAAACGACCCTGGATAGGCGGACCACTAGACGTCGAACCCCAATCTCATATCATGCATTTGTCGAAAAGAAAAAAAAACTAGAGCTACTTGAATTCCCACCTATAGAACTCCGAAAACTTTCTGGTTATGCAATCTGGTGTTGGGGATACATGGGAAGCAATATATATCTCACCCAAAACTAACAATACCTACATCCAAGTTGTATCCATCCGTCAATGCATAACAAAGAAACCTTTGGAAATCGTGTACCTCAACCTTCAAAAAGCATCCGTTATACTAGCTATGGCAATACTCCCGAACTCCCGCCCAGTAATGGGTGGCGTCGAGGTTATCTCACCAACAACTGCATAAAAGAGATTTTCGATGTCCGCGAACTCAGGTATTCCAGAACTCCAATGATAAAATTGTGACGACAACACCTCGAAGCTCAACTCCCTGGGACATTGCCACAACCCCCAAATATCAGGAGGCACCAAGAACAATGTTCTCGTCACAAGAATATGAGAACGATTCCAAGATACCCGCATGATCCTAATTTTTTAGTGATATTTGAGGAGAGGAAAGACAAAACATCTACGTCAGGAGACCTCACCAGAGCACGAAGGGATGGGGGAGTAAAAAGAATCCTACTCTCCGATATATATAATCCGAAGACTCAAAACATTTCTGTTCTAGACTCAACAGCGTCAACGATTCGATCAAGCAGGGGGCTCCTAAGTTGGGGATGGCTCTGATTACGAACTTGTAACACCCACGATGCGGCTATATCTCCCACGTGTCGAGGCACGACTTGGAGGCATAACCGCATTGTGGTTTCGTCGCAAGAAGGGTCATCTTCACACAATCCCATGTAATGAACAAGAAAGGGATACATAGAGGGTGGCTTACAATCGCCACTTCACACAATACTTAAATAAATTCATACATCATCCAAAATACACACATAGACCGACTACGGTCAAATCCAAATGAAAAGGAAGATAAACCCAAATGCTAGATCCCCGATCGTCCCAATTGGGCTCCACTACTGATCATCAGGAAGCAAAACATAGTAATGACCAAGGTCCTCGTCGAACTCCCACTTGAGCTCGGTTGCGTCACCTGCACTGGTATCATCGGCACCTGCAACTGTTTTGGTAGTATCTGTGAGTCATGAGGACTCAGCAATCTCAAAACCCACGAGATCAAGACTATTTAAGCTTATGGATAGGATGGGGTAATGAGGTGGAGTTGCAGCAAGCACTAAGCAAATATGGTGGCTAACATGCGCAAATAAGAGCGAGAAGAGAAGCAACGCAATGGTCGAGAAGCTAGAAGTGATCAAGAAGTGATCCTGAAACTACTTACGTTCATACATAACCCAAACCGTGTTCACTTCCCGGACTCCGCCGAAAAGAGATCATCATAGCTACACATGCGGTTGATGCATTTTAATTAAGTCAAGTGTCAAGTTCTCTACAATTGGATATTAACAAATTCCCATCTGCCACATAACCGCGGGCATGGCTCTCGAAAGTTTATACCCTGCAGGGGTGTCCCAACTTAGCCCATCACAAGCTCTCACGATCAACGAAGGATATTCATTCTCCCGGAAAGACCCGACCAGTCTCGGAATCCCGGTTACAAGACATTTCGGCAATGGTAAAACAAGAACAGCAAGACCGCCCGACTGTGCCGACAAATCCCGATAGAAGCTGCACTTATCTCGTTCTCAGGGCACACCGAATGAGACATCCTACGAGTAAAACCAAACCTCAAGTTTCCCTGAGGTGGCCCTGCAGTCTACTCGGTTCGGACCAATACTTAGAGAAGCACTGGCCCGGGGGGGTTTAAAATAAAGATGACCCTTGGGTTGGCCTGCCCAAGGGAAAGTTAGTAGGTTGTTAGGCAAATGTAAAACCAATGTTGGGCCTTGCTGGAGTAGTTTTATTCAAAGCGAACTGTCAAGGGGTTCCCATAAACCCGACCGCGTGAGGAATGCATAATCAAGGAACATAACACCGGTATGACGGAAACTAGGGCGGCAAGAGTGGAACAAAACACCTGGCATAAGGCCGAGCCTTCCACGCTTTACCAAGTATATAGATGCATTAATTATATAAGAGATATTGTGATATCCCAACATAATCATGTTCCAACATGGAGCAATCTTCAACTTCAGCTGCAACTAACAACGCTATAAGAGGGGCTGAGCAAAACCGATAACATAGCGAAACAACGGTTTGCTAGGAAGGTGGTTTAGAGGCTTGACATGGCAATATGGGAGGCATGATAAACAAGTGGTAGGTAGCACGACATAGCGATAGAAAGAAACAACTAGCAAGCAAAGATAGAAGTGATATCGAGGGTAATGGTCATCTTGCCTGAAATCACGCTAGGAAGAAGAATGAGTCCATGAAGAAGACAAACGGATGTAGTCGAACGAATCCTCACAAATGCAACGTTACCGGAACTATCAAGAAGAAGCAACACCGCAAAGAAACAAACAACATGGTAAACCAACACGCATAAACATGGCATGATGCACAATCAAGTATGATGCATGTCCGATTTAATGAGGCATGGCATGGCAAAGTGCAACAAACAAGACTACAAATTAAGTGGAGCTCAATATGCAACGAGTTGCATATTGACGAAATGGCACGTTCAATTATTTAGTTCACTCATGTTTATGCTACTCAACAATATTTAAGTTATTAAACATGGCAAGGGGTGAAGCATATGAAAACTACCTATTTAGGCAAGTTTAAATGAGGCTGGAAACAACAAACAACAATTTCGGAAAATCCCCATGTGCATAATCTGAGTTTGGTACTGTTCTGCCTATTACATAATTTTAGATTTGTTAAACATGCAAAGTAAGTGCACCAAGTTAATCTATGCATTTTTCCACCCCATATACATATAAAGTTTATTAAAATTGGAGCTACGATCATTTAGTTATGAAATAAATCATTTTAGCATGGCATTTAAGCAAATCTAAATAAACAGAATTTTAAACATTTCAAACATGGATGAAAATTGAATATTATGAAACTAGATGAAATTCTAAGCATTTAACATGTTTAAATCATTTTAATCTGATGCACCATTTGTGAGTTATTAAATGCATGATCTAGAGGGACGTTTCTGTAAAACAGTAATTTAATGGATAAAGGACAAAATTGCAGGCGAAAAAAACACTACTCGGGCTGAAACTAGTGGCCCAACAATGAAAAAAAATGGGAGGGCGCTGGAGGTGGCCTCACCATGGGCCTTCGCCCGGTCGGTGGAGAGGCCTCGCAGGCCTTGGCGCTGCTGGAGGCGGCCGACGCGCCTGCGCCTACGCGGTTGGACGAGGCGCGGTCAACGCGGACGAGCAGGCTCGTGCTGCTCGTTACCAACAGAGGAGGAGCAGGCCATGTCGATGCAGCAGACGGGCATAGCAGGGGAACTTGACGCGTTCATCTCCTCCTAGCGCGAGGGAGACGTCACAGCAGCGGCAACGACACGACTTGGACGTAGGAAACAAAGGGGATGGACGGAGACGCGGATCTGGGCGCGGGGCAGAGGGGGCGCGGGCTGCGACTGACGGGGTGCAGACGAGGACGGACTGGAAGCGAGGAAGGCCGGGACGGGGGTTGGCACTTGATGCGGTCCACGGAGAAAACGGGATCGTTGCTGCGTCGAGGGACAGAGGGGCTGGACAGGTCTGAGGCTCTCCAGCGTGGATCAGTCGGGAACCGCGGCGGCGCAACAAGCTGGAGATACGGGAGGCCATCCATGGCGGCGCTGTGAAGACAACAGAGAGAGAGCACCGTGAGAGAGAGAGAGAAAATGAGACCAAAGGGGGAGACAGAGAGGAAACAAGGAAGGAGAAGAGCGCGAGGGAACCTAGTGCTCCGGTGGCTTGCGGTCGCCGGCGGCGCAAAGATGAGCAAAGGCGGGTGAGGATGGTGGCCTCGATCCAGATCGGATCGAGCGATGCGGGGGGCTCGGGGCTGTGCGCGTTGGGAGCCTCCTGGGCCGTCGGATCAGAGATCTGGCGGTCCAGAACGAGTGGGAGGTGGCTGCGGTGGTTGGTGGAGTGGAACCGAGGGAGGTAGGGGATTGGGCAGGTGCAGATTTCGAGGGGAGAGCAGTGGGGTGGCAGCGCAGCTCGGGATTGGAGGGAGTTTTCTGCCTAGGGTTTAGGGTTAGACTGCTTATATAGCATGTAGGTAAAAGGGGGAGGATTTGGATCATCGGATCGGGATCGGGCGGATGAAAAATATGGCTAGGGAAGTCCAACTAAGAAAACGGAGATGTTTTAGGGATGTTTGGAGATGATCTCGATCCATCGGTAACGACAGTCCGGTTCGGGTTCGTGGAAGCTTTCGGACGCGCGCGAGGGGTTTGTGCGCTGTGCAGAGAGGCTAGACGGTCAGACAAGAGGGACTCGAAAACCCTGGTTGGTCTCAAAACGGTCAATGAAGGCAGGGGAACGCGGAAACTACAAACGGATGCAAACTTTATGAAAACATGTAGATGCAATGCGCATGATGCTATGAGATGAGATGCATGACATGAACAAAATGCAAAACAAAAGACAAAAACCCAACCACGAAGGAAAATATCACAACACATAGTCGGAAATGGCAAGAGTTGGAGTTACAATAATGGAAAGTTACATCCGAGGTGTTACAGGGGATTCGGACCCTCGCATTCTCATACGTGCGTAGTCGCTCTAGCCCTGAGGCAACCCTGTCGGCCAAGAGCGCTGCATTTTCCACCATAATCCACCATCAATTCACCAAAGAAGGATTAGGGTTTTACGCCTACGGCGGCCCGAACCTGGGTAAAACTTCCCGTGTGATCTCTGCCGTGCTGTGTTACGCTTCTCCGCTCTTTGTGCAACATGCCCATCCCCCGCCGAACCACAAAGGGGCACATGGCCCCATAGATGGTCGTGGTATCCCATGACATCATCCCCTTTTAATAGTATTGGCTTTCCTATGGACTCAATGTGATCTTTGATCTCTAAAATATAAATGATGAGTCTTGAGCTTTTGTCAATCTTTCTCCTTAGCATTTTGAGGGGTCCACATCTCTAGTCCATGCCAGGCCAATCATTGAACTTTTTGAAATATTCAACTTGAATGGATATTAGTTCAATGAGCTATATGTTGTTATGAATTACCAAAACTACCCAGGGATTAGTTGCACCTTCTAGCAGTTATAACCTAGAGAGACATAGAACTAGCTCCAATTCATCGATGTAATGTAGGCATGTATTACATATATAGTCATACATGCTAACGCGACACTATGATCAGAGACCCTTCGACGAAACTATGTGCGATGCAATAATCACAAATGGTGGTGTAAAAAACCCCGTCAAGAACGTGCAAAACATTTGCGATGACGGATGCATCAAACACGGTTCAGATTTTTGTTGCGTGTGTGATTCAGGGCATATGGTTCAGTTTAGTTAACTATTTGTGATGAGGAGGAACAAAAGAAACAGGCTGCCAGATGAAGGCATGTGCGATGTAGAGCATACGGTTCACTCGGATGAACTGATTGTGATGAGGCGGAACAACAGAAACGGGCACCCAGATGAAGGTGTGTGCGATATACGACATACTGTTCACTCGGATGAACTGTTTGCGTTGAGCCAAGAGAACAGAAACCGTTCAACTTAACAAGATGTGTGTGATACGCGGCAAACAGGTCTGTAATCAGAAATGTGTGGGAAGACCGATAACAACAAAGACGATTTCTGTTAACTTGTCGTGTGTGTTGTGAGCAAACGATTGCTCGTATACAATTGTCAGTGATTGATGAAATCATCACCGACGGGTTCCATTGTTTAGTGCGTGTGCGATGTGATTTCCTCTGTGTATAGAGCATCAACATATATACTTAAAAAGACAACATTGCATAACCAAATTAAACATACAATTGCACAAGTGACTACACACATAACATTTTCACAAATCAAAGTAAGCAATTACATGCATTCTAAACTAGGAGAAACAAGGATCTAATCATTCACTTCTTGTTGCGATGACGCTTGCCATTGCTCTGCTTCCGGCTGGATCCCCGGCCATTTCGGGGAAGGAGGCACTTCCTCATGTCAACAATCCACATGTACATGTCGTAGCACGTGTACGCCTCCTTGGCCGCGTACACGACATGAGCTTTGTCGAGTTTTCCATCCAGGCCGAGTGCCAGACACGCTTGTCCTTGACCGCAATGCTGTTCTTGAAGGACCTTACCTTAGAGCCAAAAAAAGGGCATAGAAGTTAGGAAGACTACAGATGTAGGGCGGCGGGTGAGCTCAACCTCGAACCAAACAAGCAACGGATTGAGCAACTAGAGCGAAAGTCGTTGCGCGTTAGTTGCAGGAATCCTTCATGTCTCTCTCCTCCACATAGGCAAAATTGCCATGTAAGCAGGCTATAAGCCCACTATTGTAGTACTTGCTCTTAGTGGCGTGGCGGACCAACCGTGTGGGGTGCGAAGTGGCTTCGCTCGTGTGGGGGATTGAGGCCATCCCGTGCGGGCACTAGGTCTGAGAGGATGGCCTTGTCATCAGTGTGTGACCTCTCTATGGCAACTGTTTGCTCCCCACTAGCCTCTTCGTGTACCGTGGCAACCGTCCATCGCCTCTTCGCCTTTCTCTCTGGATTTGGAACTGCTACCGGACGCTCTTCCTCCCTCCATTTTACTTCACCCTTCCTTCTGCCATTGTTCGATCATCTTCTCCATGGAGGGAACAGGCCGGAAACGACCCCGTTATTCTTGCCCCAATCTGAAACATGACGTGGTGGAGGAACTCATTGATCGATGCGACGTCATCACCTCGGCTAGCATGGCAGGTTCATTTAAGTCCATTCTTGACTCAACAAATAACATCATTGCAAATAACCCAAGGGTTCAGGAGCGGTTTGATCTCCCCTATCTTCTTAGCCATGACACTGGTCGCCGGCGTGGGGACGACGGAAGCCTCGCCTTATGCAAGTTGATGCCACTTGATAATGATACGTGTGATGTTAAGATGCCATTGCTTTAGGGTAAGGCTTGGGCAGACATACATGGATATTGGGTTGTTTATATTGGGTATAACTGCGAGTGGGAACATGTACATGTGTACACTCGTCACCGGGTTCCACTTCCAAAAATCACAGACTGCCCTGAGGTTGAGCACACATATGATCTACGTACAATCAAATACAATCATGGTGTCTGTCATCTATGGAAGATAGCAATTTGTCGAGTTCCCAACCGCTCTTCGGATTACAACAACTATGAAGTTGTTGCTATCTTCGACAAGCTTGTTGCCGTCCTTACTTCCATGCCTCGATGGATATGGCTCAAAATTCAATTTATGTACATGGATGAGTACTGTGATGCATTTCAATACAAGGGTCTTGTGTTTGCTTCCACCACTCGTGGCACTATTTTTGCATGTAATCCTTATGGTTTTAGTACATTTGTCTTCCATCGTAATTATAAGTGTTTCATCCACATGCATGTGGGTTAGCTTTTTTCCCTTTACTAATTAACCTTCTTGTGTTTCCAAGGTCCTGTGAATATTCCACCACCTATACTTGAAAAAATTTATAACCAAGGGGGAGATGATGATGGTGGTGATGATCACAAGCATGATGACGAGCATGACCTATATAATCACTGGCGCCTGGCAACTTATTCCGGTGGACCACCTCTTCTTCTTGTATGTATATAGGGAACTGATGATGTTACTAATGAAGCAAGTGTTGTCTCCCATGGTCGCACTCTCCGGACCTATTCCAACATTCGTTGTAGGGTATTCGGGATGGATACTAGTGTGCTAGCGCCAACACCTTCTCCCTGGTTTAGTATTGATAGTCTTGGAGAAAACTCGCTCTTCCTTGGACAAAACTATCCAATGATGATGAAACGCGATCCAGCTGATGTTGACACAATGTTACTACTATTTATGAGAAGCAAATGTATCTATACCTCAGACATTGCTATTGTTCCCTATCCTGGCTATCACAATATGAGTCCTGATATAGGCTCGTTCAGCCTGGATGATTAGTCCTGTGTTGGTCTCGAGATTGACAATAGCTGGCCCTTCCTAGAGAATCAGTTATGGTTCAAAGCAAGTGTTTCCAACGCCGAGGATTGGTTGAGCTGAAGTTCATTTCATCGCTTTCTTATTTGTTGTGCGAGAAAAACTTTAGTATTTACTAGAATGTTTTGTTGGAAATAATCTATAATCCAACATGTATCCTCGTTGTCATTGTGTGTTGATGACTTGTTGTATATAATCCAACATATATTTTTTTTCTATTTGGATGATTAATGTTGCCCCTTTATTTCTTAACCGAAGCATGGCATGTATCCATTGTTGGTCTAACGCTCACGGTTCGAATAAATAACCCGTTTGGGATATTAGTTCCCAATTATTAATAATCTCCCATTTGTAGTTAGATAAAGACTACATCAAAACTGGTCTCAAATTTGACAAAAAAAGTACAATGCACCTTTGTATTGGTGTCCATATGACAACACGATAAGTTTCATGAACTTTAAATAAGTTTTGGATGTACTAGAATTTAAAAATCAAGATTCTCATTGTTTGAAATTTGTTGCACGGGGAGTAAACATGCACCCAGTGAGATACATGTGTTTTTGCAATCCATTTAGGTGCACTGTCATGTGTGCATGTAGCTCGAATTTGATTTTTGCACATTATGCCCGTAGAAAATCAATCAATTAATGTACTAAAACGTCTTAATGATCTCTGATTTTTTAAGTTAAAACGCCCCCCTTTGCTAATATATATATATATATATATATATATATATATATATATATATATATATATATATATATATATATATATATATATATTCACCGCGGGATAGCTCGCAGTACACTTCAAGTTGTGAGCCACGGTGTGGGTTGGCCGTTTTGTTAGGCAGGCTGGTGACACATCAGAGTCGTGAACTTGCAATTTAAAACATTACACAACCCTTTCATACATACATGTTTTGGCCACATGCAGTCGATGGTTGTTCTACATGACACTCGATACTCGTGTGTGACACTTTCTTTGGGCCCCGGAGGTCGTCGTCCATCACTTTGATGAACATCCGATAGTGAGGTTAATTTTAGAAGCAGGTATCTCAATGTTTGCGGCCGAGTGACGGTGGTAGTGTGTTTGACATTCATTCCCATTTCTTGCATGTGACCTAAGCATGCAACCAAGGACACAGATTTGAACTTTCAACCAATTTATATGCATTAGAGCATGTGCCTATAGTTCAAATTTGAATAATGCACATAACTGCATTGAAAACTCAATTAATGTATAAAAATGTCCAAACGGACCCCAAAAAATTCCAAATTTTAACACAACACTCGTTGTTCTATGTTGATACTAGAGAAAAAAATTGAAAGCAATAACAGGCAACAGATATTGTTTCGTCCCCAAAGGTGGCACGTTCCCTACCGAAACCATGAGGCTCTTGTTCTGAGAAGCTCTAGTTTGTGAGAAGCTTATACCCAAAGCTGCCCCAAATGGGACAAAAAAATTACCACGACATGTTGATGCCGCTCCATGAGAGCATGCCAAGTTTCATGAATTTCAGAAGAGTTTGGATTTACTAGAATTTAAAAAGTAGGTATCCCAATGTTTGCGACCGAGAGACAATGGCAGGGTGTTTGGCATTCATTCCCATTTCTTGCATGGGACCTATGCATGCAGCCAAGGACAGGGATTTGAATTTTCAACCAATTTATATGCATTAGAGCATGTGCCTGTAGTTCAAATTTTAATTATGCACATAAATGCATTGAAAACTCAATTAATGTATAAAAATGTCCAAACAAACCCCGAAAAAAAATCCTAAAACTAACACAACGCTCATGTTGTTCTATGCTGTCAGTAGAAAAAAATTGAAATCAATAAGAGGCAATGGATATCATTTTGTCCAGAAAGGCGAAATGTTCCCTACCGTAACCATGAGGATTGTTGTGAGAAGCTCTGGTTTGTGAGAAGCTTATATACCCCAACCTGCCCCAAATGGGACAATATTTTTACCACTGCATGTTGATGCCGTTCCATGCTAGCGTGTCAAGTTTCATTAATTTAAAATGTGTTTTCGATTTACTAGAATTTAAAAACCATGTATCTCAATGTTAGCAGACGAGCGGCGGTGGCAAGGTGTTTGACATTCATTCTCATTTCTTGCATGGGACTTAATCATGTAACCAAGGACACACATTCTAGTTTGGAACCACTTTATTTGCACTGGAGCATGTGCGTGTAGTTCAAATTTGAATTATGCGCATGAATGCATAGAAAACTCAGTTAATGTATAAAAATGTCCAAACGAACCCCCAAAAATGACACAACACTCGTGTTGTTCTATGTTGACACGAGAAAAATTTAGAAAGTAAGAAGAGGCAACATATATCGTTTGTCCCCCAAGGTGGCACGTTCCCTACCGAAACCATCAGGCTAGTTGTGAGAGAAGCTCCTGTTTGCACGAAGCTTATACCCAAACCTGCCCTAAATGGGAAAATATTTTTACCACGGCATGTCGATGCCTTTCCATGATGTCATGTCAAGTTTCATGAATTTCACCCAAGTTTTTGATTTACTAGAATTTTAAAACCATGTATCTCAATGTTAGTGGCAGAATGACAGTGTCAAGGTGTTTGACATTCATTCTCATTTCTTGCATGTGACCTAAGCTTGCAACCAAGGACAAACATTTGATTTTTTCAACCCGTTTTTATATAATGGGGCATGTGCATGTAGTTTAATTTTGAATTATGCACATAAATGCCTAGAAAACTCAGTTAACGTATAAAAATGTCCAAATGATCCCCAAAAAATCCAAAAAATTGCACAACACTCCTGTTGTTCTATGTTGACACGAGAAAAAAAATTGAAAGTAAGAAGGGGCAACAAATATCGTTTCGTCCCCCAAGGTGGCATGTTCCCTACCGAAACCATCAGGCTTGTTGTGAGAGAAGATCTGGTTTGCGAGAAGCTTATACCATAACCTGCCCCAAATGGGACAATATTTTTTTACCCCAGCATGTTGATGCCGTTCCATCATAGCATGTCACGGTTCATGAATTTGGCACGGGTTTTGTATTTACTAAAATTACAAAAGCAGGCATTTGCCGGAGAGCCACGGTGCCGTGGTGTTCGAAATTCATCCCCATTTATTGCATGGGACATAAGCATAAACCCATGGACATATATACAATTTTACAATCCATGTTGGTGCAGCCGAGCATGTGCATGTAGTTTAATTTTGAATTGTGCACTTGAAATGCTTAGAAAACCAAGTTAATGTATACAAATGTCCAAACGACCCCTGAATAATTCCACTTTTTTTGATGACACACCTATAGTTGCATGTTCACTGCAAATAAAAGTTCTAGCAAATCAAACACCGTCCATTGCAGCTGTGACCCCAATATGTAATTAAAATCAAGACGAAAAATCAAGTAGATCGCACACAATTTATTTTCACCAACTGTGTGAGATGTAGTTAAAAATATCCTGGAGCATCGTCGGTGTATAGTACGCCTATGGCTTGCACGAGAAGGTGGGTTAGCTACAGTCCACAGCTAGCGTGTCAAGCACAATAACTCGCTCCCCAAATAGTCCCGCCTCTACATCCCTCACAATCTCAAAAATATCTGCTTGCCATTGATCCAAATTTTCAGTATCCCCACGTTGTTACTCCTGCCTAGTAAATTTTTCAGTTGCCACTGGTAGCACCTGGAGCTCTTGGAGGTGGAGTGGGTGATCTTTGCCGACGTGGAGGGCGGCAAGGTTATCGCGCTCTCCTCCGATGATGAGGTCGAAGGCGGCGAGGACGGTGGCATGGAGGGCGGCGAGGTTTCGCTCTCCTCCGATGATGAGGTCGAAGGCGGCAAGGACGGCGGCGCAGAGGGCATCGAGGTGGGCGGCAAGGATGAGGAGAGCGACGTCGACTATTAGAGGAGTGTCTTCCCCAACGACCCCGACGATGGCACCGGCTCGGTCCCGGCTTGTGGCCCACCTACCTGATGAGCAAGGATTGGCTCGACCTCCACTTCGACAGAAAGTAGTTTAGCTTAGTTCAAATTTATGTTTTATGTTCGGTTATGCAAAACTATCTATGTTTATGTTTGAATGCATGCTACTTTTGGTTGAACCTTCTTTAAACTTGATCTAATTGAAGTTTACAACGTTAAGTTTAGGGGATCGACTAGAAACGGACAAAAATTGTTGGAGTATATATATCCACTAAGGGTTTTAGTCCTTTAACTTTTAAGGATTGGCTAGAGATGGCCTTATGCCTTGTTTATTTCAGTTCTTCACAATGTGATGCTCTATATGTGCAACTATTTGCCGTGCAGTTCAATTTCATCAATAATAGTTTCAACAATACCACTATGAATTACGATATTTGGTTGTTGTTAAGGATATTGTAGTTAACATGCCTTTTCTTTTGTTAACAATAACTAGTGTACTTTAGACCTGCACAATACCAGTTTGAATGATTATTTGCTTGTTTTTAAATGTTATGCTAGATGTAGTTAACACACCTTTCCCTTCTTGTTTTGCTTAACTAGCGTGCTTAAGCCCGCACACTGAAGCTATGATTTGTAGATTATGTTGTCTACCATGGATATATTTGGTTGATGTTTAGCCTATTGTGTTTAACATGCCTTTATATGTACTCGTACATGACAATATTGAGAACAATCCTGTTTTCCATGGAGGTTAGTTTCATCGCATTGCTTATATGTACTCACTGTTCAGGATATCGGTAGCTGGTACCATATAGCCTGGGGGCTGATAAGGGATTAATCATCGAATAGGACATTTCACTGAATATATATGTAACCCATTTATCAGTAGGTTAACTAGGGCCATATTTAATACTCCCTCCATCCTAAAATAAGTGTCTCAACTTTTTACTAGATCTAGTACAAATTTGTAGTAAGCTCAAGACACTTATTTTGGGACGGAGGGAGTATATATGAGGCTACATAGCAACATGCATTGTACTGAATAACTAAATATGCAGTCCCAGGCTACATAGCCACAAGGAAGAGCGTTACCTTAATGTTATGATGATGTATAGATGTACATGTAATAAAATCTTACATAATGGGATGGAGGGAGTGTTGTACTACATCATTTTGCAATTGTTGTTTAACTTCTAATATTAACTTGGTGCTTTTAGGTAGATATGTCATTGCCAAAGAAACACTTTGACCCTTTCTGCATATGGGGCAATGAGATATTCATGAACCAACATTAAGTAAGGAAAATGATAAAGATTGTTATTAAAATGGGTCAACTGATGTCAATTGAGCTATTTGTTCACACTTTTATGCAAGACAACAATGAACTGTAGGATGGTCAGTAAGAACCCTGTAGCCTTCTTTTTACTGCCCGTAATGAGTTGTCTTAGCTGACAATTTCTAAATCTTTTTCCCTTTGCGGTGGATCCTGAAGTAGTTTACTCAAGATTACCTGTCAAACTACATGATTGGCCGCCGTCCATCACAAGGGGTTGGATTAGAGTCATGCGTGCCTTCTGCATCCAGGAGAGCACAATAGGGCCATTCCGCTTCACCTTGTTCAGCAACCAGAATGTCTGTCGCCTCTTTCTTTACCATCTGTAATAATACAAGTATAGAACCCTGGTTCATCATTCTTTATTTGGTGCTTATGTAATTCATAAACATATGTACCTATGAATAGAATAATGCATTAGTTGATTGAACCTGATGAATATGAATAAAGCTATAGCCTACTTTCAAGTTTAAATTAGGTACAATTTTAAATAGCAGCAATTAAATTAGGGCAGAATTATGGTGTGCAGGTCATTACAGCGCACACGGTTAATAAAGCACATCGTGTGCGATATACATCATATTCCGACATGGTTCACGGAGAGGAAACGTGTGTAAGAATGCACACAATTGTTGTTTGCCAAATGTGTGTGATGTCAGACACTATCACATACAGTGCGGGAAAACTAAATGTGTGTGAATGTCTACCTGTCATACACGGTTTATAATCATGAACAATTTGTGATGTGCCAGGCATCATAAATGTAGAGCCAGTTTGGTACGTGCCTAGAAAACTCTTGTGCCTAGAATCTGCCTGGTTTTAGGTAAAACCACAAAACTCCGATAACGATGGCAATGCGAGCACAAATGAGTAGCAAGGATGAAGCGTTTAGGATATTCGAGACATCAGAAACAGTTATATAGGGGAAACTGTATGCGTCAAGGCTCCCTATCCTCGATGGTCTTCAATCTTGTATCTTCATAGTCCAACAGTCCGGCACAAGTACATAGTCCGGCTGTACGAGGACCCCCTAATCCAGGACTCCCTTAGTAGCCCCTGAACCAGGCTTCAATGATGATGAGTCCAGCGCGCAGATTGTCTTCGGCATTGCAAGGCGGGTTCCTTCTCCGAATACTCCATAGAAGATTTTGAACACATGAATCGTGTATGACTCTGCAAAACAAATTCCACATACCACCGTAGAGAGCGCAATATTCCACAAATCTAATCTGCTGACAACTTCCCATAGCATGACATCACACCGCGACCCGGTCATTATTCGAACTATTTTTCCCAACCTACTACTGCACATTTCGCGAGGCAGTTTTATTGGCACGTCTTGTCGAAGCAGAGATTGTGTCCCCTTATCACGGGATTCCCATCAATACGGGTGTGGGTAACCCAACCTCGCCATCAACGCGGCGCTTGGGGAATAAGCGAGTTTATTGGGCAAGTGGGGAGGCGCAGGATCCCTGCGGCCTTTATAAGGAGATAAGGACTCCCCTTTTTCACCCACGCCTTCTCCTTCCTCTGCTCATCCATTCTTCCTTGCTCGAGCTCCAGCGCCCAAGCATTCGTCTTCTCCGCCCACAAAGGTCCTCCGAAAATGTCCGGATCCGGAGCAGGAGGCAAGTGGATGGCCTCTACCGTCCGGGAGAAGGATATCAAAAAGCTTCGGGAGGCCGGGTATCTGGCCAAGAAGATCAGCCATCGCCTCCCGACGGCGGGATAGATCGTCCAGACTCCAGAACCCCACGAGAGGGTGGTATTCCTCCCTCAGTTTGTTCATGGGCTAGGGTTTCCCCTCCGCCCATTCGTTCGCGGCATCATGTATTAGTATGAGATCGATTTTCATGATCTATCCCCCAATTCCTTCCTCAACATCTCGACATTCATCGTCGTGTGCGAGGCCTTTCTCCGCATCGCTCCATACTTCAGCTTAAGGCTGAAGATTTTTAATGTGAATCCCAAGGTAGTGAGCGGCAACCACGCTGAGTGCGGAAGTGCCATGGTGAGCAAGATGCCCAACATTACATGGCCATCATGTACCTTCAATGATTCCATCAAAGGGTGGCAACAACAGTGGTTCTACGTCACTGAGCCGCGTGGCACAAAATGGGCCGCAACTCCCGAATTCCGATTCGGGGCTCCCCTGCGGCTTACGTCCTGGCCCAAGAAAGGCCTGAACTGGTCTTCGCCCGACGAGTTATCGGTGCTCCAGACTTGCGTCAAGGATATGGAAGACAAGAATATCAAACTTGTCAATGTAGTCCAGGTGATGTTAGTTCACCGGATTCTTCCTTGTCAACACAGGGCGTGCAATTTGTGGGAATTTGACTTGGCCAAGCACCAAACCCTGCTAGAGTTCTTTGGTTCCTCGCACAAAGACATCTGGAAGGTGCTCTTTAAGTCCGGCAAATCGTGGCCGGACTCAGCCGAGAACCATGGGTACCAATTGTCCCGTCCTGCAAATTCGGTAAGTCATTGTATGTTGGCAAGTCATGGTTTTTTTGCATAACCCAAATGAAATGTTTAATGTGTTTTCCACAACTCTCCTAGGGCTGGACGAAGAAGGCGGGGCGGATCTACTGTCCGGCCCCACTGCCAGAAGAACCGGCTGGCCCACTTCTAACGAAGATGCTGGTCCCGGCGCCTTACAAGGTGCCGAAGAAGAAGGCCGAGAAGGAGGCCAAAGAGATCAGGGGCGGCCTTCATCGCCGCGGCACTTCGGACACAGTATCCGAAAACTCTGATGCCCGCTCTTCCCCCGGAGAAGATGAGGAAGAGGAGGAAAACCAATCCCTAGCGAGGGGAAGAAAGAAAAGGACGGCCTCCACATCCTTGGAGGCCCAGTCGCCTACGAAGGGAAAAACTCCCCTTCTAGAGGAGTCCACCGCTGCTACCGACAGCAGCCCGAAGTGGGATCCCAGGGCCCAGCCCCTGGTGAACTCGCGAGTATATAAAATCTGAACACGTTTGCGCATCCAAACTCACTATGGCATGATGTTTTAATCGTTGAGCCATACTTTTTGTAGTCCGGCGAGGTCCTGCACCAAACAATCCTCATTGGAGGATTTACTGGGCTCGGATGCTATGGACAGCGGGACAGCACTGAAGGCCCCCTTCCCCAAGACACGTGAATAACACCGAGGTATTGTCCCAGAGGGACTCAGGCCAAGGAGGGTGGGGGGGTGGGGAAGATCGTCAAGACGGTGCCAGGAGGTCGAACTTCAGGGGCCGGACACACGAGAGAAAAGGCTCCCATGGACGTCGATGGCGGGGGCTATCTAAAATTCGGCCCCCAGCCGGACCCAATTCCGGAGACCAACACGGCTCCAAAATCAGGCAGGCAGCCTCCCTCAGCTGGAGGGGGTGCGCCTGTTCCACTAGCAACCTCTGTCCAACCAGAGGTGCCGGATACTTTGTCGGCGGCGCTGAAGAGCGCCTCCATCGTTGAAGAACACCGTACCCTTATGGGTCTGGTGATTGAGAAGATTCAGTCCGCTGAGAGTGGACTGAATGAAGCCCGCATCAGCCTTATAACGGGCTTTGAGGTATGTTTTGTGAGGTTTCGAAGAGTGTCATAGTATAGGTAGTAGCCCCTGATACACTGTTCGGTGAAAGAAAGAACCGGACAGAGGATCAAATATATGTTCGCAGGAGACTCATTTTGTGGCATCTCTCCCTCTTTTTTTTATAAGCAAGTGTCTATAGCGACTACCACTTCTCATACTGTGTAATTCTCCGGATTGAAGAAGAGTCTGGAGCGGGTCGAAGAAGAACTCGGCCGAGTGAAGAAGCAATTGGAGGATAACCAAGGTATGTGAAAAAACTTGTTCGTATTCAACACGAATGAATAAGTTAGTATGATAAATATATGTTCTTGGTGTGCTCTAGGGTCGATGACCAAAGTCGAGGCTCTTAAGAAGGTCGTGGCCGAGGCCGAGAAAAAGGCGGCCGCAGAGCAGGCTCTTCGTGAGAAGCACGAGGCCAGGGCTATTGAAGCTGAGCGAGAGCTTCATGAGGCTCTGAAGAAATGTGAGATCTTAGAGCAGAGTTTAACGGAGAAAGAGTCAGAACTCACCAAGGCTCATCAAGCTGCATGCAATGCCTGGGGGGAAGCCCAAGGCGCCTTGCAGGAAATCCAGGAGGCGAGGAAGATCGCGACGGGTAAGGCTTTTGCTACACAAAGCAAGTATTTGGGAAAAAATTATGTTGCTGATTTGACTTCGGATTTCCCTAGGGGTATTTGCAGAGCTGCCATGCAGCATATCTGATGCCGCACAATTCTGTCGAGCCGAAGAAAGGAGCACTGCGGAGAAGCTCTTCTAGTCGCAGTATCTGGCGCCGGTGTATCTAGTGCCCTTTGCCGATCAGCTGAAGCAGCTAATCGAACTGCATAAGGTGGCTGAACTAGCCATGAAGGATTTAATTATCCGGCTATGGCCTGCCGAGCCAATTCCCAATAGTTACTTCGGGCTTGTAAAGTAGCTTGTGAGTGCCCGCCCCCGACTTGATGTCATCAAGATGTCTTCAGGCTTGAGGGTGCGAATGGCCTTCGCCCGCGCGAAGGTGCACTAGGCGAAGATGGGTCCTGAAAAGCTGATGACCGAAGGACCGCCGGAGAGGAAGGAGCACCACAAGCCCAAGTTATATTATGATAGTGCCCTGAAAGGATCCCACCTTGTGGCGTTACAATGCGCCAAGGACATTATATTCCCATGAATACAATCATGTTGTCCTATGTAATATTAAATAAGGTCATTTCTATTATTTATTGCCTATTATTTCAAAGTTTTTCCTCCTGTGCGGCCGTTTTACATGTTAATCCTGAGAGTTGGCCAATCGTCGGCTTCTGCCCCCACGTAGGAAGTACGGGGGTGTTCGAGATAAATCTGAGCACTCTTTACCCCAATTTTGGGTCCTTGAAGGAGGTGTTCAGCACAACGAAACAGTCAATCGGGGGTTCCGAACTGTGCGTCTAAGGCTAATGGTAACAGGAGGCGGGGGACACAATGTTTACCTAGGTTCGGGCCCTCTCTATGGAGGTAATACTCTACTTCCTACTTGATTGATCTTGATGATATGAGTATTACAAGAGTTGATCTACCACGAAATCGTAGAGCCTAAACCCTAGAAGCTAGCCTATGGTTATGATTGTTCTTGTCCTACGGACTAAACCCTCCGGTTTATATAGACACCGGAGGGGGCTAGGGTTACACGAGTCGGTTACAGAGAAGGAAATCTACATATCCGAATTGCCAAGCTTGCCTTTCCGTGCAAAGGAGAGTTCCATCCGGACACGGGACGAATTCTTCAATCTTGTATCTTCATAGTCCAATAGTCCGGCACAAGTACATAGTCCGGCTGTCCGAGGACCCCCTAATCCAGGACTCCCTCACCCGCCACCTCGGTCAAGAAATACCAAGACCCATGGCTTCCCTTACCACTATGATGACCCGTTTTTGCACGAGAGAAGATAGGTGGCTCGCTCGTAGAAGCAACAACACCGTTGATCCGGGTACTTCTGAAGTTCGAGACGACAACGACAAGCAACGACACAATAAACACAAGCGTCACAATAACAATGAAGGAACACAAGACACGACGGTCAACGCCGGATTCAGTGGTTCCAAACCTGGTCAACTGAAAAAGCCATTCAAGGCAAACAGAGACGAACCATCCAATTTAGACAAGATACTGGATCGGTGCTGCCAGATTCATGGCACCCCCGTTAAACCAGCCAATCACACCAACAGGAGCTGTTGGGTTTTTAAACAAGTCGGCAAGCTTCATGGCGAACACAAGGTGAAGGGGCCGCCCAGTGACAGTGATGATGAAGAGACTCGCCAGCCGAACACTAGGGGTCAGAAGAAATTCCCCCCAAAGTAAAGACAATGAACATGGTATACATGATGCACATCCCTACAGAGGACTGCAAGCACGCGCTATGGGACGCCGGCACCATAGAGCCAGCAGCCCCAAAATTAAGCCAATGGGCGGCCCACCTGATCACTTTTGATCGCAAGGACCACCCAGCCAGTATCCTTCACGAAGGTTTGGCAGCTCTCATCCTCCATCCAATTATCGATGGGTTCCATCTCACGAAAGTCCTTATGGACAGTGGCAGTAGCCTTAATCTACTCTACCAAGACACTGTCTGCAAAATGGGCATTCATCCTTGGCCCACCACAAGTACCTTCAAGGGAACAGTATCCAGCATAGAAGCTCACCGCACAGGCTCGATTACATTGGAAGTCGTTTTCGGCTCGCCGAACAACTTTCGAAGCGAAGGCTTGACCTTCAATATTGTCCCGCTCCGCAGTAGCTGCCATGCACTACTCGGGCGTACCGCTTTTGCTTGCTTTAATATGGTCCCACATTACACCTATCTCCAACTTAAGATGCTCGGTCCATGCGGCACCATCACGATAAACGGAAGTACGGAATGCTCCCTTCGTACAGAGGAACACACTAGGGCTACTGCGGTGAAGTACAAAGCGGCCTTATCAAGCCTCACATTTTTTCGGCCATCAAGCCGCCGGTCTCCATTAGACAGGACCAATCAATCACAGAACTGAAGTAGCAGTTCGGCCTCCACCGTCTGCCCCATATAGATGCAAAGTCTGTCCCACGCACATAATTATACACTTAAAATACCCTGGTCACCGGTGGAGGCACAATGCGGACAGACCTATAACACTATCCGCAGTCTCATAGTCTTTTTCTTTTTCTAACCATTTTTTATCTTTTACCACAGGTGACTATATTTGTTGAGAAGTCCTTTAACCAAGGCAAGGCAGCGCAGACGTGCGACAGGAGGTCCAACTGTTTCTTGTAGACCGCACTCTTTATTTCAAACCTGTAAAGTGCCCTTTTCTCAGCTTTCGACCCCTAGCATGTCAAATAGCCTTGGTAGTAGCATTATAATCTGTAAATATCGCGATTGGCGTATCATTCAGATGCTAGTCAGCATAACGCGTATTCAGTATTTGCTTTTCTCAAAGAACTGAATTTAGCTTATGTGGTTATTTCACAAACGCACCTCGGCATATATTGCTAGGGGCTCGATATGGCAACATATGAGTTGCCAACAAGTCCGAACAGCTTCATAGCACACTTCAGCGTCATGAGTTTGGACTTATATGCATAAGCTCCGAATCATGTATTTTGTCAATAGTTAGGTTTCCCGGCTCCTGTGCTTACTACCTTATGTTCCGCTCTATCGGCTAGGGTAGTAAAGGGAGAACTACTACAATTGTGTCCTGGTTTGTCTGGATGAGCACCTCAGTAGAGAAAGCCGAAAACTGACTATCATGATGCGGTGAGAGCTGTTCAACCACTCGATGACTCACCAGAATCTTCGCGATTCCTTCCGTATTACACGAAGGACCGTTCTTCTAGTCACGTATGTAAACGCACCATATTCGGATAACCGCGTACATGCCAGGGGCTATATCGTAGACCCACCGTCAAACTCCTATGGCTAAGTGAAAGTGTTAAAGCCCTATAGTCCGATTGCCTGGTTTGCCGCATTGACACCTCCTTAATGGACTAAGACGTTGGGTAAAGAGTGATCAAGTGCTTTTACGAACACCCCGGCGTTATATGCGAGGGGGCCGAAGCCAACGACTAGTAAACTTTCAGATTATACAGCCGCACAAGAGGCACCAAATTTTTTAGGCAAAAGTATAAAAAACATAGCCCTAATATATCATAATATTGTTTTTACAATTTCGGTACACTTCACTAGAACATAATATCTTTTGAGCACTGACCCTCTATCAAGCGGGCACCCTCTAGGACATCCTCAAAATAAGGCTCTGGCGGGTGATGGTCCTTTCCCTTGGGTGGACTTTTTGCTACAATATTTGTGGCCTTCATCTTCGCCCAGTACGTCTTGACGCGGGCAAGGGCCATCCGTGCACCTTATATGCACGTTGACCGCTTAACATCATCGATACGCGGCACCGCATCAACCAGTCGCTGCACCAAACCGAAATAACTATCCGGAATTGGCTCAGTAGGCCACAGCTGGACCACGACGTCCTTCATGGCAGATCCGGATATCTTGTGGAGCTCGGCCCACTAGGCCTTCTGTTCATTCAGCAACAGCGGACGCTTTGGCATGCTGAATTGCGACCAGAAAAGCTTTTTTGTCGCATGTCCTTCTTGCGCTTGGAAAAACTGCGTCGCATCGGAGACACTCTTCGGCAAGTCCAAAAATGCGTCTGGAGAACTCCACATTTGATTAAGCGGGGCATACTTCGGATCGCCAAATTTAGTTTGTAATAAGAAGGGCTTACCAGCCGTGATCTCCCCAGCTTGTCGGATCTCCTCCCGAGCCGCTCTAGACTCGGATCGTGCTTCGCCCGCCTCTTGTAAGACCTTGTCAAGATCCGCCGCTCTGGTTTCGTATCTTTCTCGAGAAATTTGCATCGGCTAGTGGCATCCTTTAGCTCAAGCGCCATAGTAGACATTCTCTCCTCGCAATGGCGCCGAGAAGCTTGTTCGGCCTTTAATTCAACAGGTGCCTTTTCGGCAGCCGCATTACTCATCCTGGCTTGCTCCTTGGCCCGGGCAAGCTCAGCCCGAAGGGTCTCAACTGCGGTGGCACTATCTGCAGTTATGCATATCTCAGTATACAATTCTCAGCGTCATGCTCATATTATAGTACTTGCATATACTGAATGCCCCAAAAACATACCTTGCGCCTCGTCGAGCCTCCTGTTAATAAGTGTGATGTCATCATCCGCCACATCAAGTTTTGGCTTCAGATCTGCATCCCCTGTAGCTTGGGCAGTCGCCATGGATGTAACAACTTGTGTTCCAATTAGTCAGATTATTTCCTGGGCATATGTTTCTTGATCCTCTGATCGCCTCCCTTTGGATGCCAACCAGAGTCTCAGGGGTTACTATCTATACACAGGCACATTTTGCGTTTATAGCACAATTGAAATATTACATTACGTACGTCGAAGCCTCTTAGCAGGCCCGTTAAGGCTTCATTCAATCCGCTTTTCACGGACAAAACCCTCTCAACCACCGCACCCATCAAGGTGCGATGTTCCTCTGAGACGGGCGCATGTCGCAATATGTCCATCAATGTATCCGGCGCCTCCGGATCCCTGGAAGCAGCTGAAGGGGTACAGAATCCATTCAAAGGAATATGTTTACTCGACCTTAGAGTCGTCTCTGGCTGTAAATCGAATAGGCCATGCCCTTTATTGTTGGTTCCGATAGGGGCCGCACCCCCCGAACCCTGGACGGCCGAAGTGTCACCTTCGGGCCTAGTCTTCATTGTCCCTCGCACCGGTTGTTGATCAGGAGAGATCCACTGGGACGATACCTCTGGGTCGTCTGCCCTACTGGGCAGGGAGATCTGTGGAGGCATCTCGCTCTCCATCATCTCCGGAAGAAGATCCCCTGAGGAGGAGGACTGTTGGGGAAGGCTGCATGCCGGACTGCAAACATATATTTTACATATTACCATTGCAATCAGGAAAGAACGGGATATGTTTAAAACACCCTTGTTCACTTACGATTCAGCTAAGGGCTCGTCCTTACGGAGGAACTGCGTGACAACGTCGCCTCCCAAACCAGAACCCCTTGACAGGGATATCTCCCCTCGCTTAAAAGTCTGTATCTTCAAGTCCTCGGAGGCGGTCCTCTTCTTTCCATGGGGAGAAGGGATGTCAGTTTCTCCTTCCCTTTCATCTTCGGAAGAGGGAGCTCCAATCTCCCCGTACGAGGTGTCTGGTGTACCTCTAGAATGGGGGCCACCCTGGGCCTTCTTGCTCGCCCCTTGTCTTCCTTCACCGGCACTTGATATGGTGCCGGAACCAGCATCCTTGTTAACACCGGATCAGCTGAGTCTTCAGGAAGAGGGGCCGAACACCTAATTCTCTCCGCCTTCTTTATCCAGGCCTGGCCGAGTATGGTTTTCTTGTTGGGGAACGTAGTAATTTCAAAAAAAATTCCTACGCACACGCAAGATTATGGTGATGCATAGCAACGAGAGGGGAGAGTGTTGTCCACGTGCCCTCGTAGATCATAAGCGGAAGCGTTATGACAACACGGTTGATGTAGTCGTACGTCTTCACGATCCGACCGATCCAAGCACCGAACGTACGACACCTCCGAGTTTAGCACACGTTTAGCTCGATGACGATCCCCGGACTCCGACCCAGCAGGGTGTCGGGGATGAGTTCCGTCAGCACAACGGCATGGTGACGATGATGATGTTCTACCGATGCAGGGCTTCGCCTAAGCACCGCAACTATATGACCAAGGTGGAATATGGTGGAGGGGGGCACCGCACACGGCTAAGGAACGATCACGATGATCAACTTGTGTGTCTATGGGGTGCCCCCTGCCCCTGTATATAAAGGAGTGGAGGAGGGGGAGGGCCGGCCCTCTCTATGGCGCGCCCTAGGGGAGTCCTACTCCCACCGGGAGTAGGATTCCCCCTTTCCTAGTAGAACTAGGAGCCCTTCCATGTAGTAGGAGTAGGAGAGAAGGAAAGGGAAGAGAGAAGGGAAGGAAGGAGGGGGCGCAGCCCCTCCCCCTAGTCCAATTCGGACTAGGCCTTGGGGGGCGCGTGGCCTGCCCTAGGCAGCCCCTCTCTCTTTCCCGTATGGTCCAATAAAGCCCAATACTTCTCCCGGCGAATTCCCGTAACTCTCCGGTACTCCGAA
Organism: Triticum dicoccoides; assembly: GCF_002162155.2. Lineage (NCBI taxonomy): Eukaryota > Viridiplantae > Streptophyta > Magnoliopsida > Poales > Poaceae > Triticum > Triticum dicoccoides. The sequence continues at coordinate 212,558,818 of NC_041387.1, read as the reverse complement.
AATACCCGAATCACTCGGAACCTTTCCGAACTCCGAATATAGTCTTCCAATATATCGATCTTTATGTCTCGACCATTTCGAGACTCCTCGTCATGTACCTGATCTCATCCGGGACTCCGAACTCCTTCGGTACAACAAAAGTCATAAACTCATAATATAACTGTCATCGAAACCTTAAGCGTGCGGACCCTACGGGTTCGAGAACAATGTAGATATGACCGAGACACGTCTCCGGTCAATAACCAATAGCGGAACCTGGATGCTCATATTGGCTCCCACATATTCTACGAAGATCTTTATCGGTTAAACCGCATAACAATATACGTTGTTCCCTTTGTCATCGGTATGTTACTTGCCCAAGATTCGACCGTCGGTATCTCAATACCTAGTTAAATCTCGTTACCGGCAAGTCTCTTTATTCGTTCCATAATACATCATCTCACAACTAACTCATTAGTTGCAATTGATTGCAAGGCTTAAGTGATGTGCATTACCGAGAGGGCCCAGAGATACCTCTCCGACAATCGGAGTGACAAATCCTAATCTCGAAATACGCCAACCCAACATGTACCTTTGGAGACACCTGTAGAGCTCCTTTATAATCACCCAGTTATGTTGTGATGTTTGGTAGCACACAAAGTGTTCCTCCGGTAAACGGGAGTTGCATAATCTCATAGTCATAGGAACATGTATAAGTCATGAAGAAAGCAATAGCAATATACTAAATGATCGGGTGCTATGCTAACGGAATGGGTCAAGTCAATCACATCATTCTCCTAATGATGTGATCTCGTTAATCAAATGACAACTCTTTGTCCATGGCTAGGAAACATAACCATGTTTGATTAATGAGCTAGTCAAGTAGAGGCATACTAGTGACACTCAGTTTGTCTATGTATTCACACATGTATTACGTTTCCGGTTAATACAATTCTAGCATGAATAATAAACAGTTATCATGAAATAAGGAAATAAATAATAACTTTATTATTGCCTCTAGGGCATATTTCCTTCAGTCTCCAACTTGCACTAGAGTCAATAATCTAGTTCACATCACCATGTGATTTAACACTAATATTCACATCTGCATGTGATTAACACCCATAGTTCACATCATCATGTGATCAACACCCAAAGGGTTTACTAGAGTCAATAATCTAGTTCACATCACTATGTGATTAACACCCAAAGAGTACTAAGGTATGATCATGTTTTTGCTCATGAGAGAAGTTTAGTCAACGGGTCTGTCATATTCAGAGCCGTATGTATTTTGCAAATATTCTATGTCCACAATGCTCTACACGGAGCTACTCTAGCTAATTGCTCGCACTTCCAATATGTATCCAGATTGAGACTTAGAGTCATCTGGATTGGTGTAAAAGCTTGCATCGTTGTAACTTTTTACGACGGGCTCTTTTATCACCTCCATAATCGAGAAATATCTCCTTAGTCCTCACTAAGGATATTCTTGACCGCTGTCCAGTGATCTACTCTTAGATCAAAATTGTATTCCTTTGTCAAACTCAGAGCAAGGTATACAATAGGTCTGGTTCACAGCATAACATACTTTATAGAACCTATGACTGAGGCATAGGGAATGACTTTTCATTCTCTTTCTATTTTCTGCCATGATCGGGTCTTGAGTCTTACTCAACTTGACACCTTTGCATCACAGGCAAGAACTCCTTCTTTGACTGTTCCATTTTGAACTATTTCAAAAATTTATCAAGGTATGTACTCATTGAAAAATCTTATCAAGCGTCTTGATCTATCTATATAGATCTTGATGCTCAATGTGTAAGCAGCTTCACCGAGGTCTTTCTTTGAAAAAACTCTTATTCAAGTATCCTTTTATGCTATCCAGAAATTCTATATCATTTCCAATCAGCAATATGTCACCCACATATAATATTAGAAATGCTACAGGGCTCCCACTCACTTTCTTGTAAATATAGGCTTCTCCAAAAGTCTGTATAAAACATATATTCCAACTCCGATATGCTTGCCCCAGTCCGTACATGGACCGCTGGAGCATGCACACTTTGTTAGCACCTTTAGGATTGACAAAACCTTCTGGTTGCATCATATACAACTCTTCTTTAAGATAACCATTAAGGAATGCAGTTTTGACATGCATTTGCCAGATTTCATAAAATGTGGCAATTGCTAACATGATTCAGACAGACTTAAGCATCGCTACAGTTGAGAAAATCTCATTGTAGTCAACACCTTGAACTTGTCGAAAACCTTTTTGTGACAAGTCGAGCTTTGTAGATAGTAACACTACTATCAGCATCTCTCTTCCTCTTGAAGATCCATTTATACAATATGGCTTGCGGATCATCGGGCAACTCCACCAAAGTCCACACTTTGTTCTCATACATGGATCCCATCTCACATTTCATGGCCTCAAGCCATTTCGCGGAATCTGGGCTCATCATCGATTCCTCATAGTTCGTAGGTTCATCATGGTCTTGTAACATGACTTCCAGAACAGGATTACCGTACCACTCTGGTGCGGATCTTACTCTGGAAGACCTACGAGGTTTGGTAGCAACTTGATCTGAAGTTTCATGATCATCATCATTAGCTTCCTCACTAATTGGTGTAGAAATCACAGGAACTGATTTCTGTGATGAACTACTTTCCAATAAGGGAGAAGGTACAATTACCTCATCAAGTTCTACTTTCCTCCCACTCACTTCTTTCGAGAGAAACTCCTTCTCTAGAAAGGATCCATCTTAGCAACGAATAACTTGCCTTCGGATCTGTGATAGAAGGTGTACCCAATAGTTACCTTTGGGTATTCTATGAAGACGCACTTCTCCGATTTGGGTTTGAGCTTATCAGGTTGAAACTTTTTCACCTAAGCATCATAGCCCCAAACTTTAAGAAACGACAACTTTGGTTTCTTGCCAAACCACAGTTCATAAGGCGTCGTCTCAACAGATTTTGATGGTGCCCTATTTAAAGTGAATGCAACTGTCTCTAATGCATAACCCCAAAACTATAGTGGTAAACCGATAAGAGACATCATAGATTGCACTATATCCAATAAAGTACGGTTATGACGTTCGGACACACCATTAAGCTGAGGTGTTCCAGGTGGCATGAGCTGTGAAACTATTCCACATTGTTTTATATGAAGGCCAAACTCGTAACTCAAATATTCTTCTCCACGATCAGATTGTAGAAACTTTATTTTCTTGTTACGATGATTCTTCACTTCACTCTGAATTTCTTTGAACATTTCAAATGTTTCAGACTTGTGTTTTATTAAGTAGATATACCCATATCTGCTCAAATCATCTGTGAAGGTCAGAAAATAACGATACTCGCCACGAGCATCAACACTCATTGGATCGCATACATCGGTATGTAATACTTCCAATAAATTAGTAGCTTGTTCCATTGTTCCGGAGAACGGAGTTTTAGTCATCTTGCCCAAAAGGCACAGTTCCCAAGCATCAAATGATTCATAATCAAGTGATTCCAAAAACCCATCAGCATGGAGTTTCTTCATGCGCTTTACACCGATATGACCCAAACGGTAGTGCCACAAATAAGTTGCACTATCATTATCAACTTTGCATCTTTTGGCATCAATATTATGAATATGTGTATCACTACGACCGAGATCCAACAAACTATTTTCATTGGGTGTATGACCATTGAAGGTTTTATTCATGTAAACAGAATAACAATTATTCTCTGACTTTAAATGAATAACCGTTTTGCAATAAACATGATCAAATCATATTCATGCTCAACGCAAACGCCAAATAACATTTATTTAGGTTTAACACTAATCCCGAAAGTATAGGGTGTGTGCGATGATGATCATATCAATCTTGGAACTACTTCCAACACCCATCGTCACTTCACCCTCAACTAGTCTATGTTTATTCTGTAACTCCTGTTTCGAGTTACTAATCTTAGCAACCGAACAAGTATCAAATACTCAGGGGCTACTATAAACACTAGTAAGGTACACATCATTAACCTGTATATCAAATATACCCTTGTTCACTCTGCCATCCTTCTTATCTACCAAATATTCAGGGTATTTCCGTTTCTAGTGACCATTTCCTTTGTAGTGTAAGCACTCAGTTTCAGGCTTTGGTTCGGCTTTGGGCTTCTTCGTGGGAGTGACAACTTGCTTGTCATTCTACTTGAAGTTCCCTTTCTTTCCTTTGCCCTTTTCTTGAAACTAGTGATCTTGTCAACCATCAACACTTGATGCTCTTTCTTGATTTCTACCTTCGTCGATTTCAACATCACGAAGAGCTCGGGAATCGTTTTCTTCATCCCTTGCATACTATAGTTCATCACAAAGTTCTACTAACTTGGTGATGGTGACTAGAGAACTCTGTCAATCACTATCTTATCTGGAAGATTAACTCCCACTTGATTGCGATTGTAGTACCCAGACAATCTGAGCACATGCTCACTAGTTGAATGATTCTCCTCCATCTTTTAGCCATAGAACTTGTTGGAGACTTCATATCTCTCAACTCGGGTATTTGCTTGAAATATTAACTTCAACTCCTGGAACATCTCATATGGTCCATGACGTTCAAAACGCCTTTGAAGTCCCGATTCTAAGCTGTTAAGCATGGTGCACTAAACTATGAAGTAGTCATCATATTGAGCTACCCAAATGTTCATAACGTCTGTATCTGCTCCTGCAATAGGTCTGTCACCTAGCGGTGCATTAAGGACATAATTCTTCTGTGCAGCAATGAGGATAAACCTCAGATCACGGATCCAATCCGCATCATTGCTACTAACATCTTTCAACACAATTTTCTCTAGGAACATATCAAAATAAACATATGAAAGCAACAACGCAAGCTATTGATCTATAACATAATTTGAAAAATACTACCAGGACTAAGTTCATGATAAATTTAAGTTCAATTAATAATATTGCTTAAGAACTCCCACTTAGACAGACATCTCTCTAGTCATCTAAGTGATCACGTGATCCAAATCAACTAAACCATGTCCGATCATCACGTGAGATGGAGTAGTTTTCAATGGTGAACATCACTATGTTGGTCATATCTACTATATGATTCACGCTCGACCTTTCGGTTTCCGTGTTCCGAGGCCATATCTGTATATGATAGGCTCGTCAAGTTTAACCTGAGTATTTCGCGTGTGCAACTATTTTGCACCCGTTGTATTTGAACGTAGAGCCTATCACACCCGATCATCACGTGGTGTCTCAGCACGAAGAACTTTTGCAACGGTGCATACTCAGGGAGAACACTTCTTGATAATTTGTGAGAGATCATCTTAAAATGCTACCATCAATCAAAGCAATATAAGATGCATAAATGATAAACATCACATGCAATCAATATACGTGATATGATATGACCATCATCATCTTGTGCTTGTGATCTTCATCTCCGAAGCACCGTTGTGATCACCATCGTCATCGGTGCGACACCTTGATCTCCATCGTAGCATCGTTGTCGTTATGCCATCTATTGCTTCTACGACTATCGCTACCGCTTAGTGATAAAGTAAAGCAATTACAAGGCGTTTGCATTTCATACAATAAAGCGACAACCATATGGCTCCTGCCAGTTGCCGATAACTTTGGTTACAAAACATGATCATCTCATACAATAAAATATAGCATCACGTCTTGACCATATCACATCACAAGATGCCCTGCAAAAACAAGTTAGACATCCTCTACTTTGTTGTTGCAAATTTTACGTGGCTGCTACGGGCTGAGCAAGAACCGTTCTTACCTACGCATCAAAACCACAATGATAGTTCGTCAAGTTAGTGCTGTTTTAACCTTCGCAAGGACCGGGCATAGCCACACTCGGTTCAACTAAAGTGAGAGAGACAGACACCCGCCAGTCACCTTTAAGCACGAGTGCTCGTAACGGTGAAACCAGTCTCGCGTAAGCGTACGCGTAATGTTGGTCCGGGCCGCTTCATCTCACAATACCGCTGAACCAAAGTATGACATGCTGGTAAGCAGTATGACTTGTATCTCCCACAACTCACTTGTGTTCTACTCGTGCATATGACATCTACGCATAAAACCAGGCTCGGATGCCACTGTTGGGGAACGTAGTAATTTCAAAAAAAATTCCTACGCACACGCAAGATCATGGTGATGCATAGCAACGAGAGGGGAGGGTGTTGTCCACGTACCCTCGTAGACCGTAAGCAGAAGCGTTATGACAACGCGGTTGATGTAGTCGTACGTCTTCACGGTCCGACCAATCCAAGCACCGAACGTACGGCACCTTCGAGTTCAGCACACGTTCAGCTCGATGACGATCCCCGGACTCCGATCAAGCAGGGTGTCGGGGATGAGTTCCATCAGCACGACGGCGTGGTGACGATGATGATGTTCTACCGACGCAGGGCTTCGCCTAAGCACCGCAACGATATGACCGAGGTGGAATATGGTGGAGGGGGGCACCGCACACGGCTAAGGAACGATCACGATGATCAACTTGTGTGTCTATGGGGTGCCCCTGCCCCCGTATATAAAGGAGTGGAGGAGGGGGAGGGCCGGCCCTCTCTATGGCGGGCCCTAGGGGAGTCCTACTCCCACCGGGAGTAGGATTCCCCCTTTCTTAGTAGAACTAGGAGCCCTTCCATGTAGTAGGAGTAGGAGAGAAGGAAAGGGAAGAAAGAAGGGAAGGAAGGAGGGGGCGCAACCCCTCCCCCTAGTCCAATTCGGACTAGGCCTTGGGGGGGTGTGCGGCCTGCCCTAGGCAGCCCCTCTCTCTTTCCCGTGTGGCTCAATAAGGCCCAATACTTCTCCCGGTGAATACCCGTAACTCTCGGGTACTCCGAAAAATACCTGAATCACTCGGAACCTTTCCGAACTCCGAATATAGTCGTCCAATATATTAATATTTACGTCTCGACCATTTCGAGACTCCTCGTCATGTCCCCGATCTCATCCGGGACTCGGAACTCCTTCGGTACATCGAAACTCATAAACTCATAATATAACTGTCATCGAAACCTTAAGCGTGCAGACCCTACGGGTTCGAGAACAATGTAGACATGAATGAGACACGTCTCCGGTCAATAACCAATAGCGGAACCTGGATGCTCATATTGGCTCCCACATATTCTACGAAGATCTTTCTCGGTCAAACCGCATAACAACATACGTTGTTCCCTTTGTCATTAGTATGTTACTTGCCCGAGATTTGATCGTCGGTATCTCAATACCTAGTTCAATCTCGTTACCGGCAAGTCTCTTTACTCATTCCGTAATACATCATCTCACAACTAACTCATTAGTTGCAATGCTTGCAAGGCTTAAGTGATGTGCATTACCGAGAGGGCCCAGAGATACCTCTCCGACAATTGGAGTGACAAATCCTAATCTCGAAATACGCCAACCCAACATGTACCTTTGGAGACACCTGTAGAGCTCCTTTATAATCACCCAGTTACGTTGTGACGTTTGGTAGCACACAAAGTGTTCCTCCGGTAAACGGGAATTGCATATTATCATAGTCATAGGAACATGTATAAGTCATGAAGAAAGCAATAGCAATATACTAAACGATCGGGTGCTATGCTAACGGAATGGGTCAAGTCAATCACATCATTCTCCTAATGATGTGATCTCGTTAATCAAATGACAACTCTTTGTCCATGGCTAGGAAACATAACCATCTTTGATTAATGAGCTAGTCAAGTAGAGGCATACTAGTGACACTCAGTTTGTCTATGTATTCACACATGTATTATGTTTCCGGTTAATATAATTCTAGCATGAATAATAAACATTTATCATGAAATAAGGAAATAAATAATAACTTTATTATTGCCTCTAGGGCATATTTCCTTCATTTCTAAGTATATTGTTATGAGAAATTTAACTAAGCTGTGTTCAGGAGTCGAGTGGGTTGCAGTCAAGGCCGATGTCCTCTGTAGTATCCGGCCACTGTTTTCGTGTCCCAAAGAATAATTTCCACATTCCTTTGAGCGTCGTGCCGGAGAAGTGCTGAAGGGTTCGTGGTCCTTCTGGATTGAACTCCCACATGTGGAGAGGCCGTCGCTGGCACGGTAGGACCCGACGGACTAGCATTACTTGGATTACGTTGATAAGACCGATGTGCTTTTCAATGAGGCTCCGAATGCGGCTTTGCAGCGTCTGCACTTCATCAATTGATCCCCAGTCCAGCCCCTTATTAATCCATGATGCAAGCTGTAACGGAGGGCCAGGTCGGAACACAGGTGTAGCTGCCCACTTGGTACCGCGGGATTCCGTGATGTAAAACCACTCCCACTGCCATGGGTTGGAAGTTTCTGTGAAGGAGCCTTTTGGCCAAGGAGTATTGGTGAGTTTGCTCACTACAACACCAACGCACTCCGCTTGTTTCCTGTCGAATACCTTCGGCTTCACATTGAAGGTCTTGAGCCACAAGCCGAAGTGTGGGGGAATACGGAGGAAGGCCTCAGACACGATAATGAACACCGAGACATGAAGAAAGGAGTCCGAAGCTAGATCGTGAAAATCTAGCCCATAATAGAACATGAGCCCTCGAACGAAGGGATGAAGTGCAAACCCTAGCCCTCGGAGGAAGTGGGAGATGAATATGACCTTCTCGCTAGATCTGGGAATGGGAATAATCTTCCCTTGAGTAGGAAGCCTGTGGGGGATTTCCGCGGTCAGGTATCTTGCCTCCCGAAGCTTCGCAATATCCTCCTCTGTGACAGAGGAAGCCACCCACCGGACATGACTGGGAAGCGCAAAGCGATTAAATTGAACCTTGCGTGCTGGAACTCGAGGTGGGAGAAGTGGAGGAAAGGGTTGGCATAAAGGAGAAAAGACGGGTCTTAGCCCGTTTATAAAGGCGATGAATATCAAACGCCCCCTCCTAGGCCTTAAAACCTGCCTATTCCCAAGGAATCGTGCCAACAGTACGGTTGGGTCACCCACGCCCGTATTGATGAGAATCCCGCAATAAGGGGACATGATCTGTGCTTTGACAAGACGTGCCAATGAAACCGCATCTCAAAATATGGAGCGGCAGGCTAAAAAACGGTTCGAAATAATGGCCGCGTGGCGACGTGATGTCACGCTGCAAAAAATTGTCAGCGGATTGGACTCGTGAAATATTATACTCTCTGAGGTTGTGTGTGGAATTTGTTTTGCAAAGGCGGACACGATTCTTGTGTTCAAAGACTACTTTGGAGTATCTGAAGGAGGAACCCGCCTTGCAATGCCGAAGACAATCCGCGTGCCAGACACCTCGTCATTGAAGCCTGGTTCAGGGGCTACTGAGGGAGTCCTGGACAAAGGGGTCCTCGGACGGCCGAACTGTGTAGCATGGGCCGGACTGTTGGGCCGTGAAGATACAAGATAGAAGACTCTCTCCCGTGTCCAGATGGGACTCTCCTTGGTGCGGAAGGCAAGCTTGGCGCCCGGATATGAAGATTCCTTTCTCTATAACCGACTTTGTACAACCCTAGTCCCCTTCGGTGTCTATATAAACCAGAGGGCTTCGTAGAGGCAATCATAATCATACAGACTAGACTTCTAGGGTTTTAGCCATTACAATCTCGTGGTAGATCAACTCTTGTGATACTCATATTCATCAATCAAGCAGGAAGTAGGGTATTACCTCCATAGAGAGGGCCCGAACCTGAGTAAACATCGTGTCCGCCGCCTCCTGTTACCATCAATCGTAGACGCACAGTTCGGGATCCCCTACCAGAGATCCGCCGGTTTTGACACCGACAAGGACTCTATGGGGTACCTTGGCTTTTAGTGGGTTCGGCTGTAGTCCAGCCCCCCGTTAATGTTGCCAATGCTTTAAAGGCGTTTGGCATTGCACTTCTCGGAAACTAGTCCCAATGTGGCGTGTGTTTTGTCAATGCCGAGGTGTAGTTCGGCGGGAAAGATGCCGAGCTATGGGTCAAAAAATATCTCCCGAGCTAAATTATTATGCAGGGCACCTCGGTCATGAGGATGTCCCGCTTCCTGAAAGGAAAACATACAAATAGCTAAAAAGTACCATAAGCTCGAAAAGCCAAAAACTTATGTAAAAGCTTGACATCCAAACTAAATCAAGATTTTTGTGCCAATCCGAACATTGGTCTTAAAAAAAATTGAGCTTCTGTCGTGCTTTAACATGACACATCTGATCTCAAGACTTCAAGCAGGCCAGCCTACGGCTTAAACCTCCTATCCCGAAGGCGGAGTACTTCTCGTTAGGCCAGTTTAGCAAACTAAATTCTAGCAGCTTTGAGAGAGAAACTAGGCTCCCTGGCTATTGACCACACACTCGTGTCGAGAAAAGGAGTGATAGAAAAAGACTTTGCAACGACTTAGAAGAAAACACTTATTATAAAATGGCTCATGTAAATTTGCGAGCCCCTATTTAACTTGGGTAAGATAAATAATTTTAACAATCAACATTTTTGACAAACTAAGTTTTTAACAAATAAATATAATGTTTTGTCGATCCGAACAAGAATAAAAAATAAAAAATAATAACTAAGCATGGAAGCGACTTAGCTGGTTAATGTGCTCGGTGTTGTTGACGAGATTCGGGCTTGTGACGGGACGAAGATGTAGTCCTTGGACTGGCCGAGGTCACAGGCCCTGAGCCCGAAGTGACTAGGCGAGGAGCTCGACTTGACGAAGTGGTGACACAACACGATCGATGTGGCGAGCCAAATCCCCGGTCCAGCTAATCATGATAAAGCTGGATGCTTGGTGACGCCGAAGTCACTGGAGTATGTTGATGAAGAAATAGAAAAGTCTCCGGTCCAGCTGAGGTGTCAAAGCCTTCATGTCAGCCGATGAGTCAAAGCAGGTCAGCTGGTGACGCTGAAGTCACCGGAGTAGGTTTGATGAAGATATTGTGAAGCCCCTGGTCTAGCTGAGGTGACGGAGCGGGTCGGTAAGGAGACGTTGCAGCTGCCATGTCAGCCGAGGTGTTGAAGCAGTTTGGCGTGATGGACATCGGCTTGAAGAAGCAACAGTGCAGCCATGCATACGCCGGTCGTAACTTGTGACGCGGTCAATGCGGGCTTGATGTAGTGACCTTGCGGTGATGCCGGTGTGCCCGCTCTGTGTAATCCGTGGGGAGGCGATGTTGGTGATGATTTATCCTTGCCGATTCCGAACTCTTGTTCGGCTCGCCGAGATGATGATTCGAAGAAGTTGAGCTCGGCTCAAAAGCGACGACATGTCTAGCACAAGTCGGCAGCCGTGGAGCAATATTGCTGGACTGGTTTGACACCAGTGTGATGGTTAAGATTACCTCAGAGGAGGCTTAAAATTTTATGGGCACATGTTTAAAAACAACACACAATACCCTAGAAAAGAATTCCTTTAAAAAGGTTGCCCAGTATCACATTCATAAAGAAACATGAATTCGGGTCAGATCTGTATTCGCGCAGAAACTAGATGAGAAAATTGGTCCGCTCATCGGAAGGTTCCCGGAGTTTGAATTGTCGGATCGAGCTAAAATTTTCAGGGGTGGTAGATATGGGAGTTCCGCAATAGATGAATGGTTGGATCTTCCAAATGACCTCCAAGATGGGCTCTGGAGACCATGCCCTAAACTCATCCAGATTCCCGTCCAGATTTGACAGGGCTGCGGTATATCGTAGATTGCTAGAGATTCCTCCATCGGAACTCGACGAAATTTTGCATGGTTGTTGTAGACTTAATTCCGCAAAATTCACCAAAGCAATCGTCAAAGCGATGCTCGAGGAGAAGGTAATATTGAATATAAATTTGCTATCCAGAAAAACAGCACGATCGCCCGAGGACAAGGAGGTTGAGCCCCCGAGCTCCATGGATGATTCCTCCATGATCTTGAAAGAGATCAGAGTTGATGTTGATGAATGTCATCGTCCGAACATGATGATCTGATGCGGAGTGCAGTCCTTGGTCGAGCCAAGGTGACCAGTCGAGCCGGTGGTGAAGATGCCGATGTCACAGTTAATCCGCAGACGAGCCATTGATCCTTCGTTGATCCCATAGTGGAACTCTCAATGAAAGCACCATTGTCGGTGTCAAAACCGGTCTCGGGTAGGGGGTCCCAAGCTGTGTGTCATGGATCGATGGGTAACAAGATACCGGGGACATGATGTTTACCCAGGTTCGGGCCCTCGGTAATACCCTACTTCCTACTTTATTGATCTTGATGAATATAGATATTACAAGAGTTGATCTACCTCGAGATGATATGTTGTGGTCTAAAACCTAAGGGTATGATGAATAATATCATAAGGATCTAGCATTTCCCCATCGACTAGCTTGGCCTCGGCTTATATAATGTACCAGAGGCCTAGGATAATAAGATTCCTAGTCGAATACATCGGTGGAGAGGAGTCCTTGTCTTGATCACCAAGTCTTGTGGAGTCTTCCTCGTGTATACATCGGCTATCCGAATTGGCCCATGAGTAAACGACCATGGGGGTCCTCGGCCCAATCCAACTGATCGGGAGACGACGTGGTGAGTACCCCCTAGTCCAGGACACCGTCAGTCCATATGGAAACTAAGGGATATTAAGGCCTCCTTTTGAGAACTGGAACACAGCATTGGCACTTGGTGAATACATGAACTCCTCAAACTATGGTAATCACCGAAAAGATTCCCAATTATTATCATCTTGGGATATGCGGATCATAACTTGTAATAGGTGCATATAACTTGCAAGATAGGATCAGGAACACACATATATTCATGAAAACATAATAGGTTCAGATCTGAAATCATGGCACTTGGGCCCTAGTGACAAGCATTAAACATAGCAAAGTCATAACAACATCATTCTCAGAATATAGTGGATACTAGGGACCAAGCCCTAACAAAACAAACTCGATTACATGATAAATCTTATCCAACCCATCACCGTCCAGCAAGCCTACGAAGGAATTACTCACTCCCGTCGGTGAGCATAATGAATTTGGCTATGACGATGAGTTAGTGATGACGACGATGATGGATTCCATGCCGTGAGCCCCGAACGGACTCCATATCAGCCCTTCAGATGAAGAACAGGAGGTGGAGGTGGCTCCATATCATAAAACGCGATGAATCCTTCTCTCTGATTTTTTTTCTTGGCGAATAAGTTTATATGGAGTTGGATTTAGGGTTGCCGGAGGTCCAGGGGCCCACAAGCTCGTTGGGCGTGCCCTAGGGGGTGGGCACCCCTGAGGTTGTGGCTCGTGGGTGGCCCCCTCTAGTATATCTTTCCACTAGTATATATTATATATACCACAAAAATTCTCCACAAATGTTTAGGTCAGTTCAAGAACTTTCATTTGTGCACAAAAACAACACCATGGCAGTTCTACTGAAAACAGCGTCAGTCGGGGTTAGTTTCATTCGAATCATGCAAATTAGAGTACAGAACAAGAGCATAAGTGTTTGGAAAAGTAGTTATGACGGAGATGTATCAAGTCCCCCATGTAACTCATTGCTTGTCCTTAAGCAATTTTGTTGACAAACTGAAAGTGACAAAGAAAAACTTTTACAAACTCTGTTTGATCTTGTTGTTGTAATTATGCCTAACCAATGTTCAGGTGTTCAGCTAAGATTATGAACTAACATAATACACGATAACACTTAGGTATCACATTTACTCATATCAATGGCATAACCAACTAGATACGGTATCTTGGATGACAACACTTTTTTCAAACCAATCATGATATAATATGACATAATGGTTTCTCGCTAGACCTTTATGAGACCGCAAAACATAAATGCAGAGGACCACTGATGTTCATGCACTGACTAGGCATTGTAATTCATGGTAAAAGAGATCCAATCATACCCATACTCAAGATCAACTAAACACAAAGCATAAAAATTACAATATTGCTCTCCACCTGGTGCTTTAATGAGAGGACGATGATTAAACAACAAAAGTAAATAGATAGGCCCTTCACAGAGGAAAGCACAAATTTGCAGAGGTGCTAGAGATCGAAGATTTTAAAACATAGATGAATATAATTTTGTGAGGTATGCTTTCATTGTCAACATAGCGACCAAGAGTTCTCAACATCTTCCATGCTAGACACATTGTAGGCGGTTCCCAAACAAAAAGGTAAAGTGTTACTCCCCCTCCACCAACAAACACAAGCCTTGGCTTAGCCCAATCCTCGGGTGCCCTCCATACCAACAACAATCCGGGGGAGTTTTGTTTCATTACTATATTTTGATTTTGATCATAGGACTGGGCATCCCAATTACCAGCCACTTCCTCGTGAATGACAAGCGAATGAACACTCATCGTGAGAATAACCCACCAAGCATGGAAGATACTGATCGCCCCATGTCGCTTCATGAGCAATTCAGGCATACTAAATAGATTATTATTTGAAGATTTACTTGGAATGGCAGGTAATTACCACATATAGTTTCAGATTCAGGGCTCCATGGACCCAAGAAGGTTTGAACTCATGGGCGTGAATGAAGGACCTCGCTTCACAATGACGCTAGCTCACCGTACCCATGGCCCGATCTGGCGAAGTATGCTGGATCGTGAGGAAAGAATGAACTGAGAGATTTACCTAGGTTTGGGCCACCTTGCGGTGTAAAACCCTACTCCTACTTTGTGGTGGACTGGCCTCACGAGGAGGTGGCGGATGAACTAGTATAGTAGAAAAGCGACCTCACGACGGCTCGAGTGGTGAGGGTGGAATGGATTCGACCCCCCTCTACGGTGATCGCTAGCCTATACAGTGGCCTTTGTCTTCTTCTCTCATAGCTTAGGCGGGAAGGGATCCCACAATGACCAATTTGAAAGGGGACAAGTAGTACATATTATCCTAGCGAATGGCGGTCTTCGCCTGCAAAGCTTTTAGCCATGACGCAGTGGCGGGCTCGGTGATGACACTCGTCTTGCCGAGATCGTGGTCTTGGTCTTGTTGCACCAGAATGGAAAGCTTTGGGGCCTTCCTTGGGAACTTGTGCCTTCCCTTGCTCCCTCGGCACCAAACAGGAAATTGTTCCCTCTGCGCCCGCTGCAGCCCGCCTAACCTTGGTCGTCATGGCTCACGTCATCACAGTCCGCTGGAGCCCGCCTGGCCTTGGTCTTCATGGCTTAAGGTCTTTGATACGTCCATTTTGCATCATGTTTACCTACTATTATTTATGTTGTTTTACCGCATAATAATGCTTTTTTGGAGTAATTCTAATGCCTTTTCTCTCATAATATGCAAGGTACACACAAAGAGGGAGAATTTTGGCAGCTGGAAATCTGGACCTGGAAAAGCTATGTCAGGCCACCTATTCTGCACAACTCGAAACAAGCTGAAACTTTACGGAGATTTTTTATGGAATATTTGAGGAATATTGGAGAAAATAAGTACCGAAGGGGGCCCCTGGCGAGCACAAGTGTATGTGTCTAAACTGGCGGATCTCGGGTAGGGGGTCCCAAACTGTGCGTCTAAGGCTAATGGTAGCAGGAGACAGGGGACATGATGTTTACCCAGGTTCGGGCCCTCTCTATGGAGGTAATACCCTACTTCCTGCTTGATTGATCTTGATGAATATGAGTATTACAAGAGTTGATCTACCACGAGATCGTAATGGCTAAACCCTAGAAGTCTAGCCTATGAGGTTATGATTGTTGTGGCTAAACCCTAGAAGTCTAATCCCTCCGGTTTATATAGACACTGGGGGGACTAGGGTTGTACAAAGTAGGTTACAGAGAAAGGAATCTATGTATATGAATCGCCAAGCTTGCCTCCCACGCAAAGGAGAGTCCCATATGGACACGGGACGAAGTCTTCCATCTTGTATCTTCATAGTCCAATAGTCCGGCCACAATCTTTAGTCTAGCTGTCTGAGGACCCCTTAGTCTAGGACTACCTCAGTAGCCCCTGAACCAGGCTTCAATGACGATGAGTCCGATGCGCAGACTGTCTTCGGCATTGCAAGGCGGGTTCGTTCTCCGAATACTTCAAAGTAGATCTCGAACACAAGAATCGTGTCCGGCTCTGCAAAACAAGTTCCAGAAACAACCATAGAGGGTATAGTATTTACGAGTCTAATCCGCTGACAATTTTGGCAGCACGACATTGCGTCACTACCCAACCATTATATTGAATCGTTTTCTAACCTGCCACCCCACATTTTAGGGGGCTGTTTTTATTGGCAGTCTTGTCAAAGCAGAGATCATGTCCCCTTATTACGGGATTTTCATCAACACGGGCATGGGTAACCCAACCGCTCTGTTGGCATAATTCCTCGGGAATAGGCATGTTTTAAGGCCACGGAGGGGACGCTTGATATTCGTCGCCTTTATAAAAGGGGCTAAGGCATGTCCTCTTTCTTCTACGCTAGTTCTTTCCTCCACCCCCACCTCAAGTTCCAATACCCAAGGGTCAATCCAGCCGCTTCGAGCTTCCAGCCATGTCTGGACCCGGCCTTCAGGGCCGGTGGATGGCTTCTTCTGTCACAGAGGAAGACATCTCGAAGCTTAGGGAGGCAAGATACTTGACTACAGAAATCTACCACAGGCTTCCTGCTCAAGGGCATTTTATTTCTTCTCCCAGATCCAATGAGAGGGTCATGTTTATCTCTCACTTCCTTCGAGGGCTTGGGTTTTCTCTCCATCCCTTCGTTCGAGGGGTCATGTTTTATTACGGGCTAGATTTTCACAATCTAGCCCCAGACTCCTTCCTCCACATCTCAAGGCCTTCTTCCGTATTTCCCCACACTTCAGCTTATGGCTTAAGACCTTTAACATGAAACCGAAGGTAATCGACGGGAAAAAGGTGGAGTGCGGAGGCGCTTCAATAAGCAAGCTTATCAACTCCACTTGGCCAAATGGCTCCTTCACAGAATCTTCTGACTTATGGCAACGGGAGTGGTTTTACATCACTGAACCCCACGGTAAAAAGCGGGCAGCCACACCTGCATTTCGGTCCGGCCCTCCGCCACAGCTTGCATCGTGGATTAACAAGGGGCTGGACTGGGGATCCACTGATGAAGTGCTGATGCTGCAAAGCCGCATTCGGAGCCTCATTGAGAAGGACACGGTCTTATCGATGTAATCCAAGTAATGCTAGTCCACCGGATCCTACCCTGTCAGCGACGCTCTCTGCGCAAGTGGGAGTTCAATCAGGAAGGTCCACGGACCCTTCAACACCTCTCTGGAACGATGCTCAGAGAGATGTGGAAATTGTTCTTCGGTGCACAAAAACAGTGGCCGGATACTACAGAAGACATTGGTCTTGACTGCAACCATCCGGATACTCCGGTAAGCACTCGACCCCTGAACACGGATTAGTCAAATTATTCATGACAATGTACTGATAAACTATATTCGGCCAGGGCTGGCTAAATAAGGCAGAGAGAATCAGGTGTTCGGCTCCACTTCCCGAAGACACTGCCGATCCGTTATTAACAAGGATGCTGGCTCCGGCGCCATATCAAGTGCCGGCGGGGGAAGATAAGGAGGAGGATGAAGAGGCCCAAGGTGGCTTCCACTCTGGAGGCGCACCAGACAATTTGTCCGGGGAGATTAGAACTTCCACTTTCAAAAGTGGAAGGGAAGGGCGAACTGACATCCCTTCTCCCCGTGGGGAGAAAAGGGCCGCCTCCAAAGATTCAGAAAGAGAAACCTCTAAGAGGGGGAAGGTATCCCAGTCAGGGGGTGGTGTTCACACGTAGTCACCCCACAAAGATAAGCCCTTAGCCGAATCATAAGTGAATCCGGGTGTTTTAAACATGTCCCGTTCTTTCCTGACTATAAGGGTAATATTTTAAACACATGTTTGCAGTCCGGCATGCAGCCCTCCTCAACAGTCCTCCTCTTCGGGGGATCTACTTCCGGAGATGATGGAGAGCGAGACGCCTCCATAGATCTCCCTGTATGATAAGGCGGACGACACCGAGGTGTCATCCCGGAGGATCCTTCCCGATCTGCGAGTGGCGCAAGGGACAGTAAGGACCGGGGCCGAAGGTAATACTTCGGCCGCCCAGGGTCCGGGGTGTGCGGCCCCTACAGGGAAAAACCAAAGTCCCGAACTATCGAATGTCCAATGGACGCCGGATACATCGATGGACATTTTGCAACATGCCTCCGTCTCAGAGGAACATCGTACCTTAATGGGTACGGTGTTGGAGAGAGTTCGGTCCACAAAAAGCAGATTGAATAAAGCCTTTTCTAGCCTACTAATAGGCTTCAAGGTACGTAGTGTAATTTCAATTATATTGTAAGTGCAAATTGCACCTATCTATAGATAGTAGCCCCTGAGACTCTGGTTGATGTTCGAAGGGATGCGATCAGAGGATCAAAAATATATGCCCAGGAATTGATATGACTAATTGAAATACAGGTTGTTACATTCGTGGGGACTGCCCAAGCTATCGAGGTAGCACATTTGAAGCAGAAAGTTGATGTGGCGGATGATGACATCACGCTTATTAACAGGCTGCTCGACGAGGTGCAAGGTATGTCTCTGGGGCACTCAGTACATGCTAGTATTGTGAAATGAGCGTGATACTGAAAATTTGTAAATGCATAACTGCGGATAGTGCCGCCACGGTTGAGACCCTTCGGGCGGAACTTGCCCGGGCCAAGGTGCAAGCCAGGTTGAGTAATGCGGCTGCCGAGAAGGTAGCCGCCGAATTAGAAGTCGAGCAGACTGCTCGGCGTCAACGCGAGGAAAAGATATCTACCATGGCACTTGACTTGAAGAATGCCACTAGCCGATGCCAAGTTCTTGAGAAAGACAACAAAGACAAAGCGGTCGCTCTGGACAAGGCCTTACAAGAGGCGAAGGAAGCCCGGTCTGAGTCTAGGGCAGCTCGGGAGGAGATCCGACAAGCTGGGGAGATCGAGGCTGGTAACCCTTTTTATTACAGACAAAGTTTGGCAATCCGAAGTATATGCCGCTTAATCAACGGTGGAGTTCTCCAGACCCGTTTATGGCCCCACCGAAGAATGCTGCCGATGTGAATCAGTTTTTCCATGCGCAAGAAGGACATGCAACAGAAAGCTGTTTTGGTTGCAATTTGACACGCCGAAGCATCCACTATTGAATGAACAGATGGCCCAGTGGGCCGAGCTCCACAAGATGTCTGACACTGCCATGAAGGACGTCATAGCCCGGCTGTGGCCGACTGAACCTATTTCGAATAGTTATTTTGGTTTGGTGCGACAACTTGTTAATGCGGTGACGCGTATCGACGCTGTGAAGCGGTCAACGTGCATAGAAGGTGCATGGATGGCCCTTGCCCGTGTCAAGATATACTGGGTGAAGTTGAAGACCACCAATATTGCGGCGCAGAGTCCACCCGAAGGCAAGGACCTTAACATGCCAGAACATTACTTTGAAGATGTCCTAGAGGGTGCCCTCTTGATAGAGGGTCAGTGCTCGAAGAATATCAAGTTCGAGTAAAGTGTATCCAAATTGTAATAACAATATTATGATATATTTAAGGATATGTTTTTATAATTTTTTCCTGAAAAGTTTTAGTGCCTCCTGTGCGGCCATCTTTTTATATACAATCTAAAAGTTTGCAGTCGTCGGATTCAGCCCCCTCGCGTATAAGGCGGGGGTATTCGGAAAAGCATTTGATCACACTTGACCCAACGTTTTGGTCCGTTAAGGAGGTGTTAGTTCGGCGAACTAAGCAAGAGGAGTTTGATGGTGGGGCTACTATATAGCCCCTAGTATGTCTACGGTTATCCGAATACGGTGCGTGTACATACGTGACTAGAAGGATGGTCCTTCGTTTAACATGGAGGAAATCGCGAAGATTCCGATGAGTCATCGAGTGGTTGACCAGCTGTCGCCGCATGATGACAGTCAATTTTCGGCTTTCTCTACTGAGGTGCTCATCCGGACGAGCCAGGACACAATCGCAGTAGTTCTCCCTTTACTACCCTAGCCGATATAGCGAAACGTAAGGTAGTAAGCACAGGAGCCAGGCAACCCAACTATTGGCCAAAGACATTATTCGGAGATGATGCATATAAGGCCAAAATGGCGACGCCGGACACTCCCTATAGGTGTCCGGACTTTTCAGTGTACACCGGGCTGAATACAGCCCCTGGCGATAGACCTTAGTATCAAGGCACATATGGCAATCCATCATGGGGAAAGAGCACAGGTGGTGAGAGCATAAATCTCAAAACACAATACGAATCGGGCTACTTCTATAACATCCACTTTAGTACGGCGAGCCGTATGTTTACAGATAATGCAGATATCTTTCCTGGACATTTTACATGCCAGGAAAGTATAAAACAACAAGAGATAAAAAAGGTTTACACATGGTCTTAATCTAAAAAAGAAACCTTAATGCGGGGCCCTGTTGCGCGTCTGCGCCTTTGTCTCCATTGTGAAGTGTCCATGAAGATGGACATCTATAAAAAAGGAAGAAACCAGGTAAAAGAATCTGGTGTGGCCATAAGTAAAGCTGGTTCGTTTTAATGAACCGTGAAATATAACTTCTGGAGTACGGATAGGGTCGAGCCGAACTATGGACTTTTTGAGGGCAGTGTGCCCCCAGTGCCACCCAAGGAATTTTGGCTGTATATTTATGTATACATGGCACATGTGCTATCTCCTTGTGGGGCGGTCGGTGGGGGCGTAGCTGCTAATCGAGCCCAGGTTTATTTGGGATGCCACACCGAGGTGTGCGCCGGACACGTTTAGCTTTGTCCGCGGTCTTAAAGACCGATGAGCTGCTCGGCTGGAATAAGCCGTTTTGTACTTCGACTGCTAGAGCCGCCGTGTATTCTTCTGTATGAAGAGAGCGCTATGTATTTCTGCTGATCGTGATGACGCCACGAGGTCCAGGCATTTTTAGTTTTAGATAAGCATAATGCGGAACTGCGTTAAAACGGGCGAAGGCCGTTCTTCCGAGTAGTTCATGATAGCCACTTCAGAATGCAGCAATGTCGAAGATTAGTTCTTCGCTTCAAAAGTTGTCGGGGGAGCCAAATACAACATCCAATGTTAGAGAGCCCGTGCAGCAGGCTTCCACGCCCTGTATAACTCCTTTAAAGGTAGTGCTACTTGGCTGGATTCTTGACGGGTCTATCCCCATCTTGCGGATAGTGTCCTTGTATATCAGATTGAGATTGTTGCCGCTGTCCATGAGGCCTCGAGTGAGGTGGTATCCATCGATTATTCGGTCGAGCACTAGGGTGGTCGAACCCTCTTGACGGATACTAGTCGGATGATCCTTGCGATCAAAGGTGATCGGATAGGCCGACCATGGGTTGAACTTGGGGGCGACGGGCTCGACAGCACAAAAGTCTCGAAGTGCGTGTTTGCGCTCCCTCTTTGGGATATGAGTGACATATATCATGTTTACTGTTTTGATCTCCGGTGAAAATTTCTTCTGTCCCCCCGTGTTCGGGTGACGAGGTTCGTCCTCGTCTTCACTTTGAGGTCCCTTCCCTTTGTGTTCGGCATTGAGTTTGCCAGCCTGCTTGAAGACCCAACATTCTCTGTTGGTGTGATTGACTAGTTTGTCGGGAGTGCCGTGGACCTGGCAGGGCCTGTCTAGGATTTTATCCAGGTTCGTTGGACTAGCTTTGTTTCCTTTAAATGGCTTCTTCCGTTGACCGGGTCTGGAGTCCCTAAATTTGGCGTTAACCGTTGTACTTTCTTGGCTTTCTTCGTTGTTCCGACGTTTGTTTTTGTTGCATCATGGTTTTCCATTGCCATCCCTGACTTCGGATGTGCCGGGGTCGCTGGTGCTGCTACGGGCTAACCAGCTATCTTCATCCGCGCAAAAGTGGGTCATTAGTGTTGTTAAGGCGGCCATTGTCCTCGGCTTTTCCTGGCTGAGGTGTCTGGCTAGCCATTCGTCCCGGACACTATGCTTGAAGGCCGCTAAGGCTTCGGCGTCCGGACAGTCAACGATTTGGTTCTTCTTATTGAGAAAACGGTTCCAAAGCTTACAAGCTGATTCTCCGGGTTGTTGGATTATGTGACTTAGATCGTCTACATCCGGTGGCCGGACATAGGTCCCTTGGAAATTGGCCCGAAAAGCATCCTCAAGTTCCTCCCAGCTTCTGATGGAATTTTCAGGGAGGCTTTTTAGCCAGTGCCGAGCTAGTACTTTTAGCTTGAGGGGTAAATATTTGATGGCGTGGAGATCATCTCTGCTAGCCATATAGATGTGAAGAATAAAGTCCTCAATCCAAACTGCAGGGTCTGTCCTTCCATCATATGCCTTGATGTTTACGGGTTTGAACCCTTCTGGAAAATTGTGTTCTAGCACCTCATCGGTAAAGCACAGGGGGTGTGCGACACCCCTGTATCTGGCTGTGTCATGGATTGGGTCCAACGGTTGTAGTGTTCGGTATTGGTTCCAAGCTGGTAAATGGCCGGTGTATTTTGTTTGATAATTGTGGTCCCGTGTAGGAGCATGTTCCCGGGGTCCGTAGATGGACCTGGTTTTGCCAGCGTTTTTGTCCAGGTCCTCACGTAGATCGTGTGTCTGGTCCTGGGCCGCGACCTTCCTTCCTTTGCGGGGAGGGGGTGCGGGCTTGTGTATGACATTGCTAGCCGCTCTGTCTCAACCACGAGGTGGTCGGTCCGGCATGTCAATCGTATTGTTTTTCGGCGGTATAGGTGCGATACCTTCGTCGTCAAATTCGGGTGGCAGCTTACGTTTAGGATAGCTCTCTGTCTGGCGAATACCGCCGTATTTTTACTCAGCGTCTAGCACTTCGTTCCATCTGTCATTGAGCGTATCTTGTGCGGCTTTAAGCCGCTGCTTCTGCTTCTTCAGACTCCTTGCAGTGGTGATAAGCCTTTGGTGGAAGCATTCTTGTTCTAATTGTTCTTCTGGGATGACAAATTCGTCGTCGCCCAGACGAATATACTCTTCAGAGACCGGTTGGTAATTGCTATCTTCGGCGTCGCTGTGGTCGGAAAACATCTTCGGACTATGTTCGCCGTCCTCTTGCATGCCCTGCTCAAACCCTGGGTCTACGGGGTCCTCAGCTTGGTTCAGATGGTGATCATCGTCTGTGACAATGTTGCTATTTTTCTTTTTGCCGGATCGAGGTCGACGCTTGGGATGCCGGTGCTTAGGAGGTTCATTGACATGCATGATGTTGTCGTCGGCGGCCTCATTCTCCCTTGGCGTGTCCACCATGTATATATCGTATGACGCTGTAGCTGTCCACTGCCCTAAAGGTGGTGGTTTTTGTGCTTGCTCCTCTCCGGCATCATCGTCCATACCGTCGATGTCCTCAGAGCCGTAATCGAGTGTGTCGGTTAAGTCCTTGATAGTGCCAATGAAGTGGGTGGTGGGTGGGGAACAAAGTTGTTCGTCGTACGCTTCCCACTTGAGCCGGACATAGTTCAGCCGAGAATTCCTCGACAAGGAGAGGGATTTTAACGAGCTTAACATGTCACCAAAAGGTGAGTGTTGGAATATGTCCGCTGAGATGAACTCCAAGACTGGCGCCCAATCGGGTTCGATGGGCACGGATGCACGCGGTCCAGAACACATGACCGAAGACGAGTCTGAGGTTCCGGCGACACAAGCCCAGCTCAATGTTGAGTCTTTGGCGGGGTTAAGCTTCCCGTCTTCGGACGACGCAGTCCGCTCTGGTTCTAGGTCCAGGGCAGTCACAGGTGCTATATCATGTGTGTGGGCCCATGACAGATCTAGGTCATGTTCATCGTGGTGGCCGGGGGCAGCTGTCATGGGCTCGAACCCATCGAAGATCAAGTCTCCGCGGATATCGGCCACAGAATCCAGGCTTCTGAAGCTGACCTAATGGCCAGGGGCGTAGCTCTCGATCTGCTCTAGATGGCCAAGCGAGTTGGCCCGCAGTGCGAGCCGTCAAATACGAAGATCCGTCCGGGGGGAAGATCGCTCCCTGGACTATGTTGTTGTAGATGATTGATGGAGCCATCAAGCCTTCTGGTGACGACGCAGCGGAACTGTCAATGAAAGCACCAATGTCGGTGTCAAAACCGGCGGATCTCGGGTATGGGGTCCTGAATTGTGCGTCTATGGCTAATGGTAACAGGAGACAGGGGATACGATGTTTACCCAGGTTCGGGCCCTCTCTATGGAGGTAATACCCTACTTCCTGCTTGATTAATCTTGATGAATATGAGTATTACAAGAGTTGATCTACCACGAGATCGTAATGGCTAAACCCTAGAAGTCTAGCCTATGAGGTTATGATTGTTGTGGCTGAACCCTAGAAGTCTAAACCCTCCGGTTTATATAGACACTAGGGGGACTAGGTTTGTACAAAGTCGGTTACAAAGAAATGAATCTATGTATCCGAATCGCCAAGCTTGCCTCCCATGCAAAGGAGAGTCCCATACGGACATGGGATGAAGTCTTCCATCTTGTATCTTCATAGTCCAATAGTCCTGCCATAGTATATAGTCTGGCTGTCCGAGGACCCCTTAGTCTAGGAATCCCTCAACAAGACACCAAAGCGTGCTTGGGCCCCCAGGCGCGCCCTGGTGGGTTGTACTCTCCACGGCCCACCTTTGGTGCCCATCTTCTGGTACATAAGTCATTTTGACCTAGAAAAAAAATCAGGAGAGGACTTTCGAGATGAAGTGTCGCTGTCTCAAGGCGGAACCTGGGCAGGAGCACTTTTGCCCTTCGGCGGAGCGATTCCGCCGGGGGAACTTCCCTCCCGGAGGAGGAAATCACCGTCATCATCATCACGAACGACTCTCCCATCTTGCGGAGGGCTGTCTTCGTCAACATCTTCAACAACACCAACTCCTCCCAAAACCTAGTTCACCTCTTGTGTTCAATATTTGTACCAGAACTATAGATTGGTCCTTGTGGGTGACTAGTAGTGTTGATTACATCTTGTAGTTGACTACTATATGGTTTATTTAGTGGAAGATTATATGTTCAGATCCATTATGCTATTTAATACCCCTCTGATCTTGAGCATGATTATCATTCGTAAGTAGTTACTTTTGTTCTTGAGGTCACGGGAGAAATCATGTTGCAAGTAATCATGTGAACTTGATATGTGTTCAATATTTTGATGATATTTATGTTGTGATTCCCTTAGTGGTGTCATGTGAATGTCAACTAGATGACACTTCAGAATATTTGGGCCTAAGGGAATGCATTGTGTAGTAGTTATTACATGATGGGTTGCGAGAGTGACAGATGCTTAAACCCTAGTTTATGCGCTATTCCATAAGGGACCGATTGGATCCAAAAGTTTAATGCTATGGTTAAAATTTACTCTGAATACTTTTCTTGTAGTTGTGGATGCTTGCGAGGGGGTTAATCATAAGTAGGAGGTTTGTTTAAGTAAGAACAACACGTAAGCACTGGTCCACCCACATACCAAATTATGAAAGTAGCAAACACGGATTAAGCCAATATGATGAAAGTGACTAGATGAAATTCCCATGTACCCTCAAGAACACTTTGCTTATCATAAGAGACTGTTTTGGCATGTCCCTTGCCTCAAAAGGATTAGGCTACCTTGCTGCACTTTTGTTACTACTACTGTTACTTGCTCGTTACAAAT
The DNA here is from genome assembly GCF_002162155.2 of Triticum dicoccoides. NCBI lineage: Eukaryota > Viridiplantae > Streptophyta > Magnoliopsida > Poales > Poaceae > Triticum > Triticum dicoccoides. The sequence continues at coordinate 212,533,324 of NC_041387.1, read as the reverse complement.
TATCTTGCTATCAAACTACTCTACAACTTACAATTTTAGCACTTGTAGACATTACCGTGCCGAAAACCACTTGTCATTTCCTTCTGCTCCATGTTGGGTTCGACACTCTTACTTATCGAAAAGGATACAATAGACCCCATATACTTGTGGGTCATCAGTCTTCGGGGGAGACGGCGGACGCCTGGAGCGCTGCCCGGAGGGCGGCAGCGCCAGCAGCAACCACCCCTCTGACAACGGCAATCAACAAGGCGGTGACACCCTCGGCGGTTTACTTTTCCTTGGCGGCGCCCGCGATGCCTCTAGCAGCAGCGACACCTCCCGTGGGGAAGCTCAAGTGACAACGACTATGACGAGCTACCGCGTCGCCACACCTGGCTCAAGGAGGACGAGGACACTGACTAGGTACCGTGACGCCGGTGCCTCCTGGGCTGTGGCCCTCAGCAGGCTGCCTCTTTTTTTCTTTTTCCTACATTGAAGTTTTGAAAGGCACCGCGGGGGCGTGTAAGAACTGTGGTGCTTGCACCTTTATATTAATGTTTCCTGCTCATATCCTCAGCTATGCTCTCGTTTCTCGCTTGGGCATGGGTCCCTTTTTGGTCTCACGATAGCGTGTTGCCCTGCGTCGACAGGACCCAGTCCCCTGGTGAGCTTCAGCCGTTGCTGGTATGTTAGGTCATGATGTCATGTGTAAGGCCAGGAGGCGAGCGACCTGAGGTCCGCAAGAGCTCCTGAGGCGCGATGGTCACAAGGTCCCCCTTGGCGCACAAGCGGCTCCCGAGAGATTAAAGAGGGGGGTTCCTCGCCCGAGCGAGGTCACTAGAAAATAAGGTGTTAGTGGTAAGTCTCGTGCCCGGCGTGAGCAGGGAGACCTAGCTTAGTGCATTCCTAGCCTGTTGCAGCTCTTGGTTCGTGAGTGCGCACATCTCTGGAGCTTTCCGATCCTGTGTGCGCCTTCTGTTCTGAATTGAACCAGCACAAGTCCTGCCGGGGGCACGCGAGAAATTTGACACCCATTACATTTTGAAAGAACTTCCCGCGCCACCAGACCACACCTTTTCACCATTTTCCCCGTGGGGTGCACCGCCCCCTTTCTTGTCCCACCGTGATACTCTACGTGCTCGAGACCTGGCTCTCGAACAGAGCTCAGTCACCGCTGGTATGCCAGGTCGCGATGCCGTGGACAAGGCCATGGAGTGAGGGCTCGAGAGCCAGTAGGAGCTCCTGAGGCGCGATGCTCACGATCCCCCCTTTTAACGTACAAGCGGTTTGCACGGAAAAGAGTGGCTTTTCCTTGTGGGGGCTGCTAGGAAAGAGGGCCTTGGCGGCGGCCGGGGCAAGCGGACAAATATACTTAGCCTTTGTGGATCGGACGACTGCTCAGTCGAAGCCAACCCTCATGAGGGGGTGGAGTGACGCTCAGATGCTTGGCTCCTGAGGTTCTTCCTAATTAGACGACTTCATAACACGAGGGGCGACACGCGCTTGCCGGTCCGCTCATGATCGTTCCGTGAGAAGACGAAGGCACTAAGGACTTAGCGCGGTGACGCGTACGGGGCCGGCCCGAGGGTCAGAGCTCTGTCTCTAATGTTTATCGGTACTGCAGGGATGGAGCCGAGCATAGGCGCCATGCCGATAGCCCCCTCTCATGGGATGCTCAGAGGAGAGCTGACAATGAACGAAGCCCGCGGAGGTGACCCCAGAAGTGATACATCAACATATGTGGGGTTAACGATCTCAATAGCTTGCCAAAGTATAATAGGTTCAAGGAACATGAATGAGATGACATAACTACCGGGGTGAACCCTGACAACCCAAGGATAATGCGGCCTGACGGGCGCCCTCAACTGAACAAACCAAAGCATTACCTGGCACCAGTGTTATAGAAACGTTGGGGTAGCTAAAGATGCATGCCATGGAGATAGCTCCTCATGAGCTGGGTGGCTCCGGAGGCTTGGGAGGCCCGTGAGGTCCAGGGGGCTCTCGAGGGTCCAGGACCGCCTGAGACGCGACTGACGAGCACCTGGCCTCATGAGATAGCGCACTGCACGTGGCACTTGTACGAGGCGCCAACATTCAGCAGGCCAAACGGAATGCGAACGTAGTCGCATGGGTAGCCCCTGCTTCGGCTGACGTGCAACAGACAGAAGAGGTCATCGAAGCGTCCCTATTAAGGCCAGGGATGTTGATGCAGACCCATAGCTCGCCACCCATGTTGGGGACTGTAGCTGCACTGGTGCAGGGCGACACCCGACACGTAAGGCCCACGCCTCCTGAAGATCCTCGACCACCTTGCTGATGAATTCTCATGTCCCTGGATCCTCACGCCTGGCTCCCTATCTGTGGGGGGCCTGCATCGAAGCACGCCTCCAAGTGGTTCCCGAGCACCTCCCTTTCCGCACTGGTCAGGTTAGAGGCCCTCCAGACGGAAGCCCCCGAGCCCGTCCCGAGGGAAGTGTGGGGCGCGCCTTCCTACACGGGTGGAAGGGGTGCCCCGACAGCAGGCGCGGGGCGTGAGGCACCGCCAAAGGGCTTCTTCGTCTCCGGACGACCCTTGGTGAGGAGTTGCTTCTTCTTCGTGGGGGTAGCCTCAGGAGGCAGGACACCGCCCTTGTAGTCGGAGTTCTCGGCCGCAGTCGCATGGTAGGCATGCTCAAGAGAATAGATCGCATCTTTCTCATCACAGGCGACCGTGATGATGTCGCTGCACCCTGGCATCTTGAGGGCGTTTTAGCCATGGGGTTCACCGCCATTAACTTGGCGAGGGCAGGGTACCGGAGGAAGGCATTGTACGTGTGGCCGATGTGGGCGACGTCGAAGTCAATGAGTTTGGTGTGGTACTTATCGCGCTTGCCGAAGGTGACAGGAAGGCGCACCTGCCCCATAGGTGTGGTGGAGCCATCAGTCACTCCTAAGAAAGGCTTGGTGGGCAGGAGCTGGTCATAAGGCACTTGAAGTGTGTCGAACGTTTCCACAGAGAGGACATTGAGCCCAGTGCCACCGTGGATGAGGGTCTTGGTGACGAGGATGTTGCTGATGGTGGGCATGTAGAGCATGGGAAACGCCCCTTGATACGTCTCCAATGTATCTATAATTTTTGATTGTTCCATGCTATTATATTACCCCTTTGGGATGTTTATGGGCTTTATTGTACACATTTATATCATTTTTGGGACTAACCTACTAACCGGAGGCCCAGCCCGTATTGCTGTTTTTTTGCCTATTTCAGTATTTCGAAGAAAAGTAATATCAAACGGAGTCCAAACGGAATGAAACCTTCGGGAGCGTGATTTTTGGAACGAACGTGATCCGGACAACTTGGAGTGCAAGTCAAGAAGCCTGCGAGGTGGCCAGGAGAAAGGAGGGCGCACCCACCCCCTCTGGGCGCGCCCCTATCTCCTGGGCCCCACAGGTGGCCACCGACATACTTCTTCCTCCTATATACATCCAGGGAGCCAACGAAACACAATTTCCACCACCGTAACCTTCTGTATCTGCGAGATCCCATCTTGGAGCCTTCGCCGGCACTCCTCCGGAGGGGGAATCGACCATGGAGGGCTTCTACATAAACAACATAGCCCCCCTGATGAGTTGTGAGTAGTTTACCATAGACCTTCGGGTCCATAGTTATTAGCTAGATGGCTTCTTCTCTCTTTTTGGATCTCAATACAATGTCCTCCCCCTCTCTAGTGCAGATCTATTCGATGTAAACTCTTTTTGCGGTGTGTTTGTCGAGATCTGATGAATTGTGAGTTTATGATCAAGTTTACCTATGAGAAATATTAGAATCTTCTCTGAATTCTTTTATGTATGATTGAGTTATCTTTGCAAGTCTCTTCGAATTATCAGTTTGGTTTGGCCTACTAGATTGATCTTTCTTGCCAAGTGTTTAGCTTTGGGTTCAATCTTGCGGTGTCCTTTCCTAGTGACAGCAGGGGCAGCAAGGCACGTATTGTATTGTTGCCATCGAGGATAAAAAGATGGGGTTTATATCATATTGCTTTAGTTTATCCATCTACATCATGTCATCTTTCTTAATGCGTTACTTTGTTCTTTATGAACTTAATACTCTACATGCAGGCAGGAGTCGGTCGATGTGTGGAGTAATAGTAGTAGATGCAGGCATGAGTCGGTCTACTTGTTGTGGACGTGATGCCTATATACATGATCATACCTAGATAATCTCATAATTATTCTCTTTTCTATCAATTGCTCGACAGTAATTTTTTCACCCACCGTAATACTTATGCTATCTTGAGAGAAGCCACTAGTGAAACCTATGGCCCCTGGGTCTAACTTTTATCATATAAGCTTTCAATCTACTTTTATTTGCATCTTTACTTTTTACATCTATATTATAAAATACCAAAAATATATTTATCTTATCATACTATCTCTATCAGATCTCACTTTCGCAAGTGGCCGTGAAGGGATTGACAACCCCTTCATTGCGTTGGTTGCCAGTTCTTTGTTTGTTTGTGTAGGTGCGTGGGACTTTTGAGGAGCCTCCTACTGGATTGATACGTTGGTTCTCAAAAACAGAGGGACATACTTACGCTACTATTGTTGCATCACCCTTTCCTCTTCAAGGAAAACCAACGCAAGCTCAAGACGTAGCAAGAAGGATTTCTGGCGCCGCTGCCGGGGAGGTCTTCGCTCAAGTCAAGACATACCAAGTACCCATAAAAAACTCATCTCCCTCGCATTTACATTATTTGCCATTTACCTCTTGTTTTCCTCTCCCCCACTTCACCCTTGCCGTTTTATTTGCCCTCTCTTTCCCAATCTTCTCTCTCTCTTTCGCTTGCCTTTTTCTGTTTGCTTGTGTGTTGGATTACTTGTTGCCATGGCGCAAGATAATACCAAATTGTGTGATTTATCCAATACCAATAATAATGATTTCCTTAGTACTCTGATTGCTCCTCTTAATGATGTTGAGTCTTGTGAAATCAATACTGCTTTGCTGAATCTTCTTATGAAAGATCAATTCGCAGGCCTTCCTAGTGAAGATGCCGCTACTCATCTAAACAACTTTGTTGATTTGTGTGATATGCAAAAGAAGAAAGATACGGATAATGATATTGTTAAATTGAAGTTATTTCCGTTTTCACTTAGAGAACATGCTAAAGTTTGGTTTTTGTCTTTGCCTAAAAATAGTATTGATTCTTGGACCAAGTGCAAAGATGCTTTTATCTCTAAGTATTTTCCTCCCGCTAAGATCATCACTCTTAGGAATGATATTATGAATTTTAAACAACTTGATCACGAGCATGTTGCCCAATCTTGGGAAAGAATTTAATTCGCAATTGCCCTACTTATGGTTTGAATTTATGGATGATCATACAAAAATTTTATGCCGGTTTGAACTTTGGTTTGAGAAATCTTTTAGATTCGGCCGCGGGAGGCACGTTTATGGAAATCACGCTACGAGATGCTACAAAATTTCTTGATAATATTATGGCTAATTAGTCTCAATGGCACACCGAAAGATCTTCTAGTAAAAAAGTGCATGCTATAGAAGAAATCAATTTTTTGAGTGGAAAGATGGATGAACTTATGAAGTTACTTGCTACTAAAAATACTCCTCTTGATCCCAATGATATGCCTTTGTCTACTTTGATTGAGAATAATAATGAATCTATGGATGTGAATTTTGTTGGTAGGAATAGTTTCGATAACAATGCTTATAGAGGAAACTTTAATTCTAGACCGTTCCCTATTAATTCCTCTAATATTATGGAAATTCCTACAATAATTCTTATGGTAATTTTAATAAGATGCCCTCTAATTTTGAGAATAGTGTGAAAGAATTTATGATTTCTCAAAAGAATTTTAATGCCTTGCTTGAAGAAACATTGCTCAAAGTTGATGATTTGGCTAGGAACGTTGATAGACTTTCGCTTGATGTTGATTCTCTTAAACTTAGATCTTCTCCTCCTAAGCATGATATCAATGAGTCTCTCAAAGCAATGAGAATTTCCATTGATGAGTGCAAGGAAAGAACCGCTAGATTGTGTGCTAAGCAAGATTGCTTTGTAAAGGTGTGTTCTTCTAGTTCCAGTGAAAATAATGATGAAGATCTTAAAGTTATTGATGCGTCTCCTATTAGATCTTTGTTTTGCAATATGAATCTTGATAATAATGGGACTGGAGATGAGTCAACTTTAGTTAGAAGGCGTCCCAAGAATTCGGAGTTTTTAGATCTTGATGCTAAATTTGGTAAAAGTGGGATTGGAGAGGTCATGACTTTAAATAGTATTGAACCCACTATCTCGGATTTCAAGGAATTTGATTATGATAATTTTTCTTTAGAAGGTTGTATTTCCTTGTTGCAATCCGTTGTTAACTCTGCTCATGCTTATAGTCAAAATAAAGCTTTTACCAAACATATCGTTGATGCCTTGATGCAATCTTATGATGAAAAACTTAATTTGGAAGTTTCTGTACCTAGAAAACTTAAGGATGAGTGGGAACCTACTATAAAGATTAGAATTAAAGATCATGAGTGTTTTGCTTTGTGTGACTTGGGTGCTAGTGTTTCCACGATTCCGAAAACTTTATGTGATATTCTAGGTTTCCATGATCTTGACGATTGCTCTTTAAATTTGCACCTTGCGGATTCCACCATTAAAAAGCCAATGGGAAGAATCAATGATGTTCTCATTGTTGCAAATAGAAATTTGGTGCTCGTAGATTTTATCGTTCTTGATATAGATTGCAATCTTTCTTGCCCTATTATTCTTGGTAGACCTTTCTTAGAACGATTGGTGTGATTATTGATATGAAGGAAGGGAATATTAGATTCCAATTTCCATTAAGTAAAGGCATGGAGAACTTTACAATAAAGAAAGTCAAATTACCTTATGAATCTATCATGCGAGCTACTTATGAATTTAGTGGCAAAGATGGCACTACTTAGATCTATCTTTGCTTTTATGCCTAGCTAGGGGCGTTAAACGATAGCACTAGTTGGGAGGCAACCCAACTTATTTGTGTTTTTTGTTTTTGTTCCTGTTTAGTAATGAATTTTGCATCTACCTTCTGTTTCGATGTGTTTTTATTTTTTAATTAGTGTTTGTGCCAGGTAGAACCTATAGGATAACCTATGATGATAGTTGATTTGATTCTGCTGAAAAACAGAAACTTTACGCGCACTAATGTAGTTTTGTTAAATCACAGAAACATGATTTTGCGTTGCTTCTTTTTGCTTCTGATCAATAGACAAATTTTCCAGGACTTCCTATTTTGGTAGGAATTTTAGATTTCCAAAAGTTTGTGTTAGTTACAGATTTCTACAGACTGTTCTGTTTTTGACAGATTCTATTTTTCGTGTGTTGTTTGCTTATTTTGATGCATCTATGGCTAGTAAAATAGTTTATAAACCATAGAGATGTTGGAATACAGTAGGTTTAACACCAAAATAAATAAAGAATGAGTTCATTACAGTACCTTATGTGGTGGTTTTGTTTTCTTTCACTAACGGAGCTTATAAGATTTCCTGTTGAGTTTTGTGTTGTGAAGTTTTCAAGTTTTGGGTAAAGCTTTGATGGACTATGGAATAAGGAGTGGCAAGAGCCTAAGCTTGGGGATGCCCATGGCACCCCAAGATATTCAAGAATAGCCAAAAGCCTAAGCTTGGGGATGCCCCGGGAAGGCATCCCCTCTTTCGTCTTCGTTCATTGGTCCACATGATATGTGTTTTGCTTGGAGCGTCGTGTATTATATTAGTCTTTGCTTTTTAGTTTACCACAATCATCCTTGTTGTACACACCTTTTGGGAGAAGCCCACTTGATTAGAATTTGCTAGAATACTCTATGTGCTTCACTTATATCTTTTGAGCTTGATAGTTTTTGCTCTAGTGCTTCACTTATATCTTTTAGAGCACGATGGTGATTTAATTTTGAAGAAATTGCTAGTCTCTCATGATTCACTTATATTATTTTGAGAGTCTTTCAGAACAGCATGGTATTTTCTATGGTTACAAATTTGTTCCTAGAATGATGAGCATCCAAGTTGGGTATAATAAAAACTATCATAGGAAGTGAATTGGGTGCTATGATCAATTTGATGGTTGATAATTGTTTTGAGATATAAAGGTATTAATATTAGGGTCAGGCTAGTGGGTAATTATGAAATTGAGAAATACTTGTGTTGAAGTTGGCAAGTCTCATAGCATGCACTTATGGTAAAAGTTGTGTGACAAATTTGTTGCATGAGGTGCTCTTTTAATTGCCTTATGAGTGGAGGTCGGGATCACGCAATGGTTAACTCCTACCAACCCTTCCCCAAGGAGGATGCATAGTAGTACTTTGCTTCAAGGGCAAGTAGACTTTTGCAATAAGTATATGAGTTCTTTATGACTAATGTGAGTCCATGGATATACACACACTCATCCTTCCACTTTGCTAGCATCTATTATACCGCGCAACTTTTGCCGGTATCATGCACCCATTATTTACCTTCCTCAAAACAACCACCATACCTACCTATTATGGCATTTCCATAGCCATTTTGAGATATATTGCCATGCAACTTTCCACCATTCCGTTTATTATGACACACTTCATCATTGTCATATTGCGCTTTGCATGATCATGTAGTTGACATCGTATTTGTGGCAAGGCCACCTTCATAATTTTCATACATGTCGCTCTTGATTCATTGCATATCCCGGTACACCGCCAGAGGCATTCATATAGAGTCATATCTTGTTCTAGCGTTGAGTTGTAATTCTTGAGTTGTAAATCAATAAAAGTGTGATGATCTTCATTATTAGAGCATTGTCTCAGTGAGGAAAGGATGATGAAGACTATGACTCCCCCACAAGTCGGGATGAGACTTCGGACTTTACAAAAAAAAGAAAGGCCAAAGAAAAAAGAAAAAGAAAAAAGAAAAAAAAGAAAAAAAAATAAAATGAGAAAAAAAGAGAGAAGGGACAATGCTACTATCTCCTTTTCCACACTTGTGCTTCAAAGTAGCACCATGATCTTCATGATAGAGAGTCTCCTATGTTGTCACTTTCATATACTAAGTGGGAATTTTTCATTATAGAACTTGGCTTGTATATTCCAATGATGGGCTTCCTCAAAATGCCCTAGGTCTTCGTGAGCAAGCAAGTTGGATGCAAACCCACTTAGTTTCTTTTCTTGAGCTTTCATATATTTATAGCTCTAGTGCATCTGTTGCATGGCAATCCCTACTGACACACATTGATATCTATTGATGGGCATCTCCATAGCCAGTTCATACGCCTAGTTGATGTGAGACTATCATCTCCCTCTTTTTGTCCTCACAACCACCACCTTATACCACCATAGTGCTATGTCCATGGCTTGCGCTCATGTATTGCGTAAGAGTTGAAAAAGCTGAAGCGCGTTAGAAAGTATGAACCAATTGCTTGGCTGAAACCGGGGTTGTGCATGATGGGAGTATTTTGTGTAATGAAAATGAAGCATGGCCTAACTATATGATTTTGTAGGGATAAGCTTTCTTTGGCTATGCTATTTTGATAGGACATGATTTATTTGTTAGTATGCTTCGAAGCATTATTATTTTTAAGTTTTATAAGCTTTTATCTTGAATCATTTGGATCTGAACATTCCTGCCACAATAAAGAAAATTACACTGAGAATTATACTAGGTAGCATTCCACATCAAAAATTCTGTTTTTATCATTTACCTACTCGAGGACGAGCAGGAATTAAGCTTGGGGATGCTTGATACGTCTGCAACGTATCTATAATTTTTGATTGTTCCATGCTATTATATTACCCCTTTTGGATGTTTATGGGCTTTATTTTACACATTTATAACATTTTTTGGACTAACCTACTAACCGGAGGCCCAACCCGTATTGCTGTTTTTTTTGCCTATTTCAATATTTCGAAGAAAAGGAATATCAAATGGAGTCCAAATGGAATGAAACCTTCGGGAGCGTGATTTTTGGAACGAACGTGATCCAGAGAACTTGGAGTACAAGTCAAGAAGCCTGCGAGGCGGCCAGGAGACAGAAGGGCGTGCCCCTATCTCTTGGGCCCCACAGGTGGCCACCGATGTACTTCTTCCTCCTATATATACCTACATACCCAGAAAACATCCAGGGAGCCAACGGAACACAATTTCCACCACCGTAACCTTCTGTATCCGCGAGATCCCATCTTGGAGCCTTCGCCGGTGCTCCGTCAAAGGGGGAATCGACCACAAAGGGCTTCTACATCAACACCATAGCCCCTCCGATGAGTTGTGAGTAGTTTACCACAGACCTTCGGGTCCATAGTTATTAGCTAGATGGATTCTTCTCTCTTTTTGGATCTCAATAAAATGTTCTCCCCCTCTCTTTTGGAGATCTATTCGATGTAAACTCTTTTTGTGGTGTGTTTGTCGAGATCCGATGAATTGTGGGTTTATGATCAAGTTTATCCTATGAGAAATATTTGAATCTCCTCTGAATTATTTTATGTATGATTGAGTTATCTTTGCAAGTCTCTTTGAATTATTAGTTTGGTTTGGCCTACTAGATTGATCTTTCTTGCCATGGGAGAAGTGTTTAGCTTTGGGTTCAATCTTGCGGTGTCCTTTCCCAGTGACAGCAGGGGCAGCAAGGCACGTATTGTATTGTTGCCATCGAGGATAAAAAGATGGGGTTTGTACCATATTGCTTGAGTTTATCCCTCTACATCATGTCATCTTTCTTAATGCGTTACTCTGTTCTTTATGAACTTAATATTCTAGATGCAGGCAGGAGTCGGTCGATGTGTGGAGTAATAATAGTAGATGCAGGCAGGAGTCGGTCTTGTTGTTGCGGACGTGGTGCCTATATACATGATCATGCCTAGATAATCTCATAATTATTCGCTTTTTTATCAGTTGCTCGACAGTAATTTGTTCACCCACCGTAATACTTATGCTATCTAGAGAGAAGCCACTAGTGAAACCTATGGCCCCCGGGTCAATCTTTTATCATATAAGCTTTCAATCTACTTTTATTTGCATCTTTACTTTTTGCATCTATATTATAAAATACCAAAAATATATTTATCTTATCATACTATCTCTATCAGATCTCAGTTTCGCAAGTGGCCATGAAGGGATTGACAACCCCTTTATTGTGTTGGTTGCGAGTTCTTTGTTTGTTTGTGTAGGTGCGTGGGACTTTTGAGGCGCCTCCTACTGGATTGATACCTTGGTTCTCAAAAACCGAGGGAAATACTTACGCTACTATTGCTGCATCACCCTTTCCTATTCAAGAAAAACGAACGCAAGCTCAAGACGTAGCACCCCTGCGGCGGCCAAGCACTTGAGGTGGTTCTTGGAATCAAAGGTAATGGCATACTGCGACCACCTGAGGGGATGCACAGCCTCAAGCTTTGGGAGGGCCGCGTTTACCTAACGAGAGAACTGGTTGAAGATGCCGTTCGAGGCAGGGGCCTGGGCGCCACCCAGGTTGCAGGCGAACGCTCGGGGTTCCTAGAAGCCCCCAGCCCCATCATCTAGTCGCTTGTCGTCGTTTATCCTTGGCGGCAGCGGCAGCGGAGGGAGGTCGGCATGCCCTGCTGACGGTCCTCAAGAGGCTGGTAGCATCAGGGGCCGTCGTGAGGCTGTTCCCACCAGCATTCCTTGTGAGGCTGGTCGCGCTAGTCTTGGCAAGGGTCGTGGTTGTCCCAGCGGCCTCCGCCACGGACTCCTCCACGACCGTAGCCACAGTCGCCGCGCTGGTGCAGCGGCCGAGGCGTCCGTCACGGAGTGCTCTGAGCTCCTGACAATCATTGGTGTTGTGGCTATGTACATAGTGGAAGACATAGAATGGGTGGTTGCCCCTGGGGGGCTCATCATGGTCACGGTCGCGCTTCATCTCAGGCTCCACTGCCGGCACGGCGTGGCCCTTGCGCTTCCCCTCCTTAGCCTTGGCTTTCTTGTCTTCAGGGTCGACCTCAGGGAGCTCGAGGAGGGAGAGGCGGCCCTTGCACACTTATTCACTAGGTTGAACATCTCCAGGGCCGAGCACAAGTCTTCATGGATGGCAAGCTCATCTTTCATCTTGACGTCCCTGACAACATGGGTGAATGCCGAGATGATGGCCTTATCTGACGCCTTCGAGATCTTGAGGCGCACATTCGTGAAGCGATGTATGTATTTGTGCAAAGTCTCGCTTGGCTGCTGCTTCACGTGCCACAGGTTGTTCATAATAGGGGCGCGGTCATAGATGCCCTAGAAGTTGGCAATAAAGTGCTCGCGAAGCTCGTCCCAGGAGGAGATCGATGCCTCCAAGAGGTGAAGGAGCCAGGAGCGTGCGCCATCCTTGAGAGCCATGGGGAACCAGTTCACCATGACTTTGACATCAACGTTCACCGCCTCGATGCTCAGCGAGTAGAGCAGGAGGAACTTCGCAGGGTCGGGTGTGTCGTTGTAGCATGGAGGCAGGTTGCCTTGACCTTGTCGAGCTAGATGACACAACGCGGCTCTGGGGTGAAGGTGTGGCAGCCCGCTGCACTCACGGGCACAGCACACGCGGGGGGAGCTCGGTCTTGACGTCCGCACGCCACTGCCTCCAGCGGTGCCTGGTCCTGATGCTGGCGCGGTGGTGCAACAAGCGCATGTGCGTCACCTTGCAGCCACTGCACCACCTGGCAGCTTGCCTCATCCCGTGCTGGCGTAGGCGCCCCAAGCGCTGGGTCGCGCGGGAGCACGTTGCGCCTAGGCTTAGGGTCGGTGCCGTGCAGAGGGGGATGAGGAGGTGCACCATGAGCCACGTCGCCCGCCTGGGGTGGCGGGGGACAGAGCAAATGGGAGGGTGCTGGAGCTTCGCCGCCGCCATTGACAAGCTCAGTGATGCGGCCGAGCCAAGCATCATAGGCCTTGTCTGTGGGACGATAGCACAGTAGATCGCCCACCATGAGTAGCACAACCTGTGCGTTCACTGGCCTGCAGCAAGCATGGGAGAACAACACCGTGGCGGGAGTGAGAGAGGCAGTGGCGGTGCGGCTATCGCGCCGCACAGATGGTGACAACGACGAGTCCTATTGCTCGTGAGCAGCAGGGGTCGTGGGAGAGTTAGCCACAGGATAGGCAGAGCAGTGCGGGATGCCATAGCCCACGGGCATTGTCTGAGCGACGCAAGCGGCCCGGTGCTCAGCGCAGACTCGGCAAACTTCAGCCATAGGCAGGGCGGAGCGAGAACGCCGCATGGTTGATGAAGAGGCAGAAGGGTCAAACTCTGGGGCGTGAACAAAGGACCTCACATAACAATGACGCTAGCTCGCCATACCCATGGTCTGATCTCACCAAGTACGCTGGATCATGAGGAAGGAATGAACTCAGATATTTACCCAGGTTCGGGCCACCTTGCGCTGTAAAACCCTACTCCTTCTTTGTGGTGGATTGGCCTCATGAGGAGGTGGCGTATGAACCAGTACGGGTGACCTCGCGAGGGCTCGAGTGGTGAGGGTGGAATGGATCTGATCCCCCTATACGGTGATGGCTAGCCTATACATATAGTGGCCTTGGTCCACTTCCCTCATAACTTAGGCGGGAAGGGATCCCACAATAGCTAATTTGAAAGGGGACAAGTAGTACATCTTATCTTGACGAAATGTGGTCTTCGCCTGCAAAGCTTCTGGCCATGATGTAGTGGTGGGTTCGGCGATGACATCTGTCCTGTCGAGCTCGTGGTCTTGGTCTCGTTTCACGGGAATGGAAATATTTCGGGCCTTCCTCGGGAACCCGCGCTTGCACTACAAACAAAATACACTTCCATGATGATACGTGTTTGTCACAGTAGGTCGCATTTTCTGTCATGCATGTACATCCATGATGATTTTATGACAGAATCAAGATAGTTATACCTATGCTGTCGTAGAAGTGTTCCATGACATTACCAAAATTATCATCACGGAAGTGTCCACTTCCATGACGATAAATCGCGCATCACAGAAGTGCTTTCGTCAAGGGTGACCGACATGTGGCATCCACCGTAACGGAACGCCGTTAAGATATCGGGTCCGGTTTTGGATCTGATAACCCGTCAACAGCCCCGACCAATGGGGATTTTCCACGTGTAAAATCATCATTGGCTGGAGGAAACACATGTCGGCTCACCGTTGGGACAGATGTCATCCACTCATTGGACCTAAGGCGCCTATGATACGTCGACACGTGGCAAGGCCCAATAGAGACCATTCCTGTGAAAAGGCTGGCCCATTTGACTTGGTCAAAAGGTGGCGGGGGGGCCATGGAAAGCCTGTTAACGGCCTGTTCGCATATAACCCATTTACAGCCCGCTAACCCAAGGCCCGTTACGACCTCTTCGAATTAGGCCTAGTAGCATCATCTGGGCCGTCCAATATGATTCCAGCGCGTTTTAACTTCCGGCCCATGTATGGCCCATGACTTCTTTCGGCCCATATGAGGCCCTTTGTAACTCTTGGCCCATTAACGCCCCGTGGTGAAATTGGCCCATAATGAATAGTGTATCACTTTATACCCATTAACGGCCCATTATTCCATTGGGCCATTTCCAGCCCAAGTTATCTTTCGGCCTTCTCAGGGCCCATTTATTCTTGGGCTCATTCCCAGGAATCGGTTACTTATGGCCCGTTACTGTCATTGTCTGCTTGTGGGCCAAATTCAGCCCATCGTTACAGTCGGCCTGTTTGTGGCCCGTTAATACATTGGGCCGTTTTCATGTCAAAAAATACCCGTTGGGCTGTTTTCATAGAGTTATCAAATACGGGCTATTAATGGCCCGTTATGGTCCACGAATATTATGGCCCATGATTGGCGAAATGATGATACGCCCTGTAGAAGGCCCATGGATCCTACGTCCCATAAAAGGCCCAAGGATCATACGGCCGGTAGAAGGCCCATGGATCCTATGGCCCGTAGAAGGCCCATGGATCCTACGGCCCGTATAGAAGGCCAATGGATCCTATGGCCCGTAGAAGGCCCATGGATCAAACCGCCCGCAGGAGGCCCATGGTTACAATAGTCCGTGTGTTGCCATGATTATTTTTGCCTAGTTACCAAAAATAGGCTATTGTGGCCACTAGAAAAACACAGAAAAAGAACTGAAGTGACCACTAGCAAACAACTAAACAAGACAATAAGGAAATAAACAAGCAAGCAATTAACGTTAGACTATTACCGCTATTACACATATTGCATCCACTGGGCATCAAAGTTCGCCACCCGTGCAAATATAGGGAAAAAGCAGCATATTACATACACTGGCCGTCAAAATTGGCCACCAGTGCAAATAAACGCGGCAGCAAAACAAGAGCATAACTCAAACAACTTCAGAAGAGCTCAAGAAACGTTATCTTGGGTATCCACCATGCTGGCAATAAGCTTAGCAAGCTTATTAGCTTTGTCCTCTTTGGCGCTAAAATCCTCCAACGCTTGCTGTTGCACCAGAAAGTATAATCTGAATGCTCCAGGGACTTCCGCGGTCCTTCCGTTTCTTGTCGCAGCACAGCTGATCGATGTCTTTCAGCTTGTAGTTGAGACTCAAGAAACCGAACTGATTCAGACAGTGAGTTTGAATAGCTTGTGCAAGCGGTAGTGGCCAGTAACTCGAACACTAAACCAAGACAAGACTTTGGGGTTGTCTCACTGTCTTCAAAATAGTCTTCCTTAGTTGTTTTATCAGCTTTGTTGGAGACCAACAAGGATGTGTCACTATCCTGAACCTTAGCTTCATTACTTCCTTTACCATTGCTTAATAAGGCACTCTTCCCCAATATTCTGTCAGCATTCTAAAAGAAGAAACAAGCAGACACATAACAGGTTTAGCATGTACTAGTATATGAAACTCATTTTGGTGAACTAGTTCATTAGTAAGGTGGACAGAATTAAACTACCAAGTCTTCTATTGCCAAGTACTAGTACATAATATAAGCATCAAACAAACATATATCTATGTCCTATGGTCACTGCATTGTCTTGCCAAATCAAAATAGAGACACGGTTCAAATCATATCAGTTCAAGACAAAGCAGTAGTGAAAAATACAAAGCATGGGAAACTACACGACATAACAAGATTTCAGATGGGTACCACGGGTCTACATGTACAACAACACTATTGGCTCTGTTGTGATGCTAGTAATGTGCATGATATGAGAAGTCAACTGTATACACAATTGAAATTGAAATCAACAGAGCTATTGATAAGAGCAAACCTGTTAAAGAAACATGTTAAAGATTTCAATTTTTTTGTTTTTTTCTTAATCTCGGGTCACTATGGCTTAATCTCGGGTCAATATGCTTAATCTCAAGTCAAATCGCACTAAGTGGTCAAACTTCCCGGAAGGTCACCCATCCTCACACTACTCCAGCCCGAGCACGCTTAACTTCACAGTTCTATCCAACCCCAGCATCACCTCACTTAACAGGCACTTGTTGATATATCTATCATATCAATCCTGTTAAACCTTGTTGATGTCTAGGACTTTGTTCATGTTCATGAGTATGATGAAATTTTGAAAAATATTTCAAACTTCCCGGTCATATTACATATCATTTTTTGAAAAAAAATCAAAAAAAAATTCGAAACCATTTTTTTTTCTGTTACTAGTGGCGCACCTAGCAAACGGTGCGCCACTAGTAACTTTGATTTTTTTTTCATTTTTCCCCTCTAGATCTTAAAAGCCCTGTAACTTTTTTTCTGTTAGGTTTTTGAGGAGTTTGAAAATGTTTAATGGGGTTCCCCCAGTTAAATTCGGATGAAACTTTTCGAGTAGATGATTTTTCATATTGAAAACTTTTAAATTCGAGTTCGTATGCAAAAGTTATGCCCATTTTACAAATTCCAGAGAGATTTTGCAAATAAAGTCGAAATTCATATTTGTAAATTTTCCCAACAAGTAGACCACATATCACATGGGGACTTTTTTTTGACATTTCCATCATTTTTTTTATTTTTTTAAAACTGAAAAGGCGGTCCACCAGGGGTGTGCATTCGGTGAAATTTTTGGACCAAGTTAGTATTGGCGCACCGTGGGAGTGGTGCGCCATTACTAGTTCAACTAGTAATGGCGCACCACTCCCATGGTGCGCCATTACTAGTTTTGAAAAAAAATAAAAAAAATTGAAAAAAATTTACTAGTGGCGCACCGTGGATGTGGTGCGCCATTACTAGTTTAGTAGTTTAACTAGTAATGGCGCACTATCGCCTGATGCGCCATTACTAGTTTTGAAAAAAATAAATAAAAGAAATTGAAAAAAATTACTAGTGGCACACCGTGGATGTGGTGCGCCATTACTAGTTTAACTAGTAATGTCACACTATACCCTGGTGCGCCATTACTAGTTTAAAAAAATATTAAAAAAATTGTTACTAATGGCGCACCGTGGATGTGGTGCGCCATTAGTATTTGGACACTAATGGCGCACCAACACATGGTGCGCCATCAGTATATAGTAGTGGCGCACCACATGTGTGGTGCGCCATTAGTATATAGTAGTGGCCGACCACATGTGTGGTGCGCCATTAGTGTCCATATCATCTATAGCCCTTTTCCTAGTATTGTTAAATTAGAACAGTTGTTCTTCAGGTTTAGGCACTTGTTCTACATGAACAAAGTACAGTAAGACACAAGAATATAGTACTTAAAAATAGAAAATGAGCTCATAGACCTTACCACATTCTTGGTTCGGGACCAGTACAGAACAAGGCATTCCCGGTCATCATCCAGTAAATGTGTCTCAGGAGAACGTAAGGGAATTTGATGAGTTTATTTGCCGGTGAAGTATGTTTTCTTCAGGTAATTCCGATACTGCCACCAAGCATTCTTGAAGATAGCAGAGGTATTAGCACAGGTTACCTCATCCTGAGTTTCCAAATCGGTCCTTCTCTATAGAGAAAAATGGGAAAAATTGCTATATTATAACCATCATGGAGGTAGGATGTATGTGACAAAGCAAAGTAATTGCCATGAATAACATTACTTACACATAACTCCTGGACAAACACCTGCAACTGGCATTTTCCTTCATCTTTAGTATAATATTTCCAAGATGGGAAGATACACACATACGATTTAACAACATCAAATGCGATAGATGCTAAACTACGACTAGCTGGTTGTGCTTCCTCCACAGGAATAGGCGTACTAACTGGTGGAGTTGGGGTTCGCCGTGGTAGTACTGGCCCTTTGGGCACTGGAGCTGCCTTACTAACTGCTCTTATTTGGGAGCTCTGTGGTAGAGATGGTGCTGTATCAACAGGAACTGGGTTACTATCTGCTGGGGTTGGGTTTAGATTGGGTGAAGCTGGTTCTCTGTCCATCGCAGTAGGGGTACAATCTGTGAGAGTTTGGGTTATGTGTGGTAGGGCTGGTTCTCGTGCATGTACAACCGGGGTGCTATCTCCACCAAGAGGTAGCACTGTTTTATTTGAAGACCGTGTTTTTAGTCTACTAGATACTGGCATCACCCACTCCAATTCAAATGGCTGATAAACAGGAAACATAGTTGAATGTACATACATTGTATGAGAGACAGATGCAATAAACAGTGTGGAAAAAAGAGGGCATGAAATAGTTGACATGTATATTGTTTAACTAAAACGGATAGCATGACATAATTTCACATATATGATGTCTATCTAAACTGGATAGCTTGGCATAACATAATTCAAAGATATGATGAATAACTAAACAAGATCGCATGACATAACTCACCTACATGTTATCTAAGTAATCGGGATCGCATCATTTAATTCACATATGTGATTTATATGCTAAACAGAGGGCATTCGATATGATGTTTGAACTAAGAACATGGTGTTGAATATTGTGGATATGATGTCTAAACTATGCAATGCAACACACCATATGCATGAGATGAGTAGTATAACCGTGCCAAGTTAGAGCATACACCTCGGTGGGGGAATAGGGCTGGTGACTATCTCTAAATCCATCTCTGAGGAGTGATCGGGACCCAACAAGAGATCTGCTTCGATAGGTAGCATTGTCTGCTCTGAAGGCCTTGTTTACACTCTAGATTTTTCCATCTCCCACCCAAATGGCTGATTCACAGGAAGAGTAGTTTAATGTACAAACATTGTCGACAAATGGAAAATGTAATGAAGAAAAGGATGCGCAAGATATCATTCAAATATATGATGCCTGGTTAAACAGGATGGCATTGCACATTTCACATATATTATGGCTGGCTAAAAGACATGAGACTGCATAATTCCCATATATGATATAGAAACTAAACAGGTGGCATTACAGAACATGTCGAAACTAAGCAGATGACATATATGATGTCAAAAGTAGGCACTGCAAGTCAACATATGCATGATATAACTAACATCATCATGCCAAGGTAGAGCAAACACCTTGGGGTGGTAAATAGGAGTGGTCAGCGGCGTCTGAATCCACCTCAGAACAGTTATCTTCCTCTGGATTACAATCTGGAGAGGGGTGGGGAGGGTTTGCCATTGAACCCACCATGGAGCGATGTCTGCATGTTCAGCATGACTGTGTACAATATCTGACATGCATACAAAAAAATATGGTGAGATTATGTAAGGAGAGCATGCAAAAATTTAGAGTGATGGTAACAACCAGTGGATGGATCCAAAAATAATGATAGCAGGCTGATGATTGCTCTAATTTAATAAAAAGACAGATGATGATTGCTTTACTATTTGTTTCCCACCCAAGATGAACAACATAGGCATACCCTAGGTGAACCAGATATTAGACAAAGATACTATTCATTGCTTCCTCGATGTATGCCCCACAAATAATTTAGAACTCAAGTTTGAACATTAATTTGGACCTTACTTGGAGTCCAAGAGGTGAACATGACGATAAAGTAGCAGGTAATTTTAAGGAATGCATAACATAAGCAGAAACAAAAGAGTGCGACCTATCTTGTGGACCCGTGTACTCCTCAGGTTCATCTGCTGAGTCGATGATGGTGATGCTGTTGTGGTCAGTGCCGGTGGTAGGGAAGGAGATCTGAGGCGGCGAAAGATGGTCCGGAGTCGTGATGTCTGGTTTGGTGGATGCTTCTGTGGATGGAGCGGCTCAGGTGAGGTGGACGACATCGCGGCAGGAGCAGGACAAACCACACAAAGTTCCCTTCGACACCTACCTGTAACTGAAGTAATTCTATAAGGGCTCATTTGGCTTGCATGATTCTAAAAACGCAGGGATAGGAAAAACACCAGAATAGGACAAGAATGCACATGGTAAACAGAGCATTTGTAAACACATGATTTCTGTCAACTTGGGTGTTTGGTTTACAGGAATTGGAAGAGTAGAGGAATGCAAAGAAACATGGCCAAAATAAAGTGAAACCATATGAAAGCATGCACAGTTAGAATGTTATTCTGCCACTAATGCACTTGGTCTTGTTCTCATGCATAGGATTTTGAAAAGTAGGTCCAGGTGGATGTTTTGCTTCATTCCTTTCAACAAAATGCATGACAAATGGATGATGCATCACCACGATGACCTATCGATGCTCATGGTTGCGCCTCGTTGTTGCGTAGGCTGGTGAAGCTCATCGATTTTCAATCAAAAACGTCTTCCATCAGTGCTCTTTGCTTGTTAGCCACAAAGATGATATCCTTCGTCAGTTCACCTTGGTTGCGTTGGAGACGCAGTCGTCTTTCACGTTGGTGCAATTTTATCACACAATTGTCTATGAACCAAATGTTTCCTCGAAGAAGGATCAACGTTGGTACTAAGAGCATAAGTTTTGTATTGATTCTAAGCCTTCTCACAACTTTGTCTCCAGCTCCCCTGTAATTTTATTTGTCTAGCTATTAACTTCGATTAAAAAATGGTGTGGACAAAAAGCCCGGATGGACGTAGTAGCCCTCCATTTTTATTTACTCCGCATATTAGATTTGACTGAAGTCAAACTTTGTAAAGTTTGACCAAGTTTAGGCCGAACACAACAAACCATAATTATTAGAGAGGGCAAACTGTACATACTCTTAAACCTTTTCGATAATTGAAATTAAAATTCTTTATTTGTAGACACTCTCACATGTTTCCGATAATTTGGCGCATGTGTGGTTGTTCACTTAAGGGAGGGTACTGTACCGCACATGAAGGACAGGAAGTGTGACCAAGACGCATGGACTGTTAGTTCATCGGAAGTACTCCCTCTATTCCTAAATATTTTTCTTTCAAGAGGTTTGAAATGGGCTACCACATCCGGATGTATATAGACATATTTTATGGTGTAGATTCACTCATTTTGTTCCATATGTAGTCATTTGTTGAAATCTCTAGAAAGACAAATATTTAGGAACAGAGGGAGTAGTCGTTTTCTTCACTGGTACGTTAAATAAAGAGTTTCATTTCGTACTTACACAATTTAAAACGATTGTTATGGAGAGAATAAGAAAACCAGTCCACTATATATTAGTTGTATACAGGAGTACTATATGGACGCAGCTTCATTGACTTTAGTGCACCTGCCTTTGGGTTTATGACAGGTGGGCCCAAAATGTGGCTGACCCACCGGTAATACAGCCAAAAGCAAGTGCAGTTAAGGCACCGGAGCTCAATCCGTACTACAGTATATATATAAGTTGGAGCCTCAGCGCTTGTTCGCTAGGGTTTGCACTCTCCACACTCTCGCCGCACTACATATATATATATATACACACACACGCTGGAGGCTCAACGTTCCTTTGCTAGGGTTTGCTATATTCACAGTCTCTCACCCTCTCTTCACCAGATCTAAACAATACTGCGTTGGCCTCTTGTCTCTCTCTCTCTCCCCTCACAGCTGGTGAAGGAGGCGTCCGGATCCCGTCGCACCGGGAAGGGGAGGAGGTGCAGCATTCACTCTATCGCCTTAGGCGAGGGAGGCAATCCACTACCAACTGTGTTGTTCTCTTTCACCCAACGCCTGTGCGAGAGGGCCACTGACCCCTTCTTCCTCGCTGTCGTACGTAGTGTGGGCAGATCCGGCCTACCGCCGCACGCCTTGCCACATCCCGACGACCCTAAGGTATAAGTTTCTTTGAAACCATCATTGCTCTAGTCACATGTGGATATTTTTCGATCTGTAGTTGAATCTATGTCTTGGTTCAAAGAGGAAATAAGGGTGCGGTGGGGTGGAGCATGAATCTAGGACATGGTTCAATGAGGAAAGGAGGGACAGAAAGTAGTATAGACTGGCTATCCAGCCGCTTTGTTGATCAAAAAGGGAAAAAGGGGGTAACCCCGTACACACATCTGTAAGGAACCGATCTCTTTGTTGAAAAGGAAAGAAACTAGGGGTTGGGTAGTTTGTGCAGGACTAGATTTGCTGCCCTCACATATGAAAAAGGTTCAAAGAGAACAAATATGGGACCAACACAGATATGCTGCTTGGCTACATACTCTGCATCACCCATTTATACGTGTGGACGCACATGGTGCTGGCATGTCCCATGTCCCATACAACTATTTTGCTGTTGTTAAACTAAGAATGCCGCCAGAAAATTGAAGCAATGCCACTGCTAAAAGTAAATTACATTTTTTAACGAATATTGTTTTAAGACAATGTCTCTGTTAATATGAATCAATGCAACAGTTTTAGGAATGCTACTATCCTACTTTGTTTTCCATTAAGATAAGTTAGATGCTTCTTTCTGTCACCGTTTGTTTCATCCTCCTTTATCGGCAAGTAATTGTTTCCCTTTTGCCTCTGTTAAAACAGGGGTATCTATTCAACTTGTTGCTATTGCAACATTTTGCTTCGCTACGCGAAACACTTTGCTTGATTTTAGTGCAACTGCACAAAACGAGATTGGATTTCCTATTCGTGTTGGTAGATTCGTATTTTATCTTGGTCGTCTCATGAAAGGTCAGTACAGGCCTTCATCCACATGATTGTGCAGTCTGTTTTGAGATGTTGTGCTACTTGTATTGGTATTGTTTTAAATAAATGTTGAATTGAAGCTATTGTATTGTTGTCTTTTCCCATTAAGTAGTGAACAAAAATGGGACCAACCCAGACATGATGCTTGTTGCTTTGTTAGAACAAATCTACATCACCCCCTTTATAAGTAGATGGAAGCACATATTGTTTTTGCGCCCACTCTCCCCTGGAACTGTTTATGCTTTTCGTTAATCTAATGCTGCTGGTAAAATTAAGCAATGCCACTCTCAGAATAAACTACTGAATCTTATTTCAAAACTGCAACACTTGTTAGGGATTGGCGGGATTACCATTTTTGTGGCTGCATGTTTCATCCTCCTTTATTAGCCAGTAATTGATTCCTTTTTTGCCTCTGTTTAAATAGGGATATCTATTCAACTTGTTGCTATTGCAACATTTTGCTTCGCTACGTGAAACACTTTTGTTTTAAGAGTGTTTTGTGTAGTTCAACTTGAATGTCACACCGACAACTTTGCTTAATCTTGGTGGAACTGCACAAAAGGAGATTGAGATTTCATATATGTGTTGGGATATGTTTCCAGTCTTCCTCGCGAGCTGTTTCAAATCTTTGTCAAGAAAGGTCAGTACCGACTTTCATCCACATGATGTTGCAGTGTGCTTTGAAATGTTGTGCTACTTGTGTTGGTACTGTTTTGGATAAATGTTGAATTGAAGGTATTGAACTATTTTCTTTTACCATTCAGTGAGAAAAAATTGTTCCAACCCAGACATGATGCTTGTTTCTTTGTTACAACAAAACTCTGCATTACCCCCTTTATAAGTAGATGGAAGCACATGTTGTTGTTGCACCCACTCTCCCCTGGAACTGTTTATGCTTTTTTATTAATCTAATGCCACTGGTAAAATTAAGCAATGCAACTCTAAGAATTAATTAACTACTAAATCTTAGTTCAAAACTGCAACACTTGTTAGGGATTGGCGGGATTACCATTTTTGTGGCGCATGTTTCATCGTCCTTTATTGGCTAGTAATTGATTCCTTTTTTGCCTCTGTTAAAACGAATCAGTCGCATTGTTTTAGGAATGGTACTATCCTACTTTGTAGTTCTTTCTACATGTTTAACCAAGGTATTGTTAAGATAATGTCTCTGTTAAAATGAATCAGTCGCATTGTTTTAGGAATGGTACTTTTCTGCTTTGCTGTTCTTTATACATGTTTAAACAAGGCATTGTTAAGATAATGTCTCAGTCCATAAGAATGAATCACACTGATGGAGAATTGCTACTCTCCTGCTTTGTTTCCCATTAAGATAAAGTAGATCAGTAGATGCTTTTCTTCTGGGAGTACAAGTCATCAACCATTATTTCTCTGTAACTGTTTCCCTTATACCCATTGTTGCTTACAGGGATATCAAAATTAAAGCTCGGTTTTATTCCAACTTTGATTTTAGTTGAACTGCACAAAAGGATCCAATGTGTCCAAGGCAAACTACTGCATTACTGGGTCCAGTTGGTCATTCCACTTTGCAGAAAGAAGCATTCACTATTTGTGCTACATTAAAGAAGGAATGACCGAGAAGCTTTATAGAGTATTAGTAGACGCTGGTGACATGACTAGTCCGGAGAAAGCATAGGAAACCCTACAACACGTGGAGTGCACTGGGCAAAAAGTGCTCAAACAAGTACAAGAAGCCATGACAGGACTCCACGATCATAGGCATTACATATTTTGAATGGAAAAAGCTTGTCAAAGTTTAATCATTGATGTTAGCAAGAAGACATTAGTTTAATATATTGGAATTGGAAAACCTTGTCAAAACTTGCTCATTGATGTTAGCCAGAAGACATGCATTTGATATTTTTGAGTGGGATGCCCTTTGCTGTGAGCAGCGTCGATCATTTTTCCTATTCCTATGTCCAGTTTAGAAGTAAATAGTTACTCTGCTGAGATATTCCTGTGTTAAGAGTTTGTTCTGAATATTGTCTATGTAATGCCAGGCTTTGTGTTTGATTGCAAAGTTGAGCTTGCAATGTTGTGGCATGCGGCATCATGAGCTGTTCACCGTGCCTGCTGAGAATAATGCTTCGTATTGTTTTGCATGTCGATCTAATGCCAGTGATTTGCTTGTTAAGAAGATCATCCTCTTCTGTTATTTTCGTGCTCAAGAAGGTCATCGTCTTATGTTTCATTCATAGCCTATACAACAAGTCGGGTAGGTTAGACGTGAAACCATATGATCTTCCGACCAACTCATCATCTTACACCGTGATTGGATCATCGTTTTCCAACCAAAACCGCTTGTAAAATTGATGCTTGTAAATAAAAGCAGATGTTTTCGGGCGAAGCGCTCGGTTAGTTGATTTCGACTAGTAAAATATACACTGGTCTCTCAAATTACACGCGTAACCCGCCGGTTATACTTAGAGACCTCGGGTCCTCGGTTTCATTACGCCTGTATTTTACGCATTGTTTCCGATGACGAGTAAATTACACTTGTATCTTAATACAGGTGTGAAATAAACCAGAGCTCCTAAGCGCATCCTTACCATTTCATGCCATCACAGTCTCTCGAAGGTTCTCATAGGTGTTCGATGATCCTGGCTTCCTGAATGAGCAGCGGGTGCTGTATTAGACCATCCGTAGGACTCACGAGGCCCTCTCCATTGTCCTTCAAGTTGTTGCGCTCGCTGTGGCGCCGAGCATTGTTAAAATGGTCAACGAACATGAGGATTCAGGAGATGACTTTATTTTGACTGGATGACAGTAGGGACCCACTAGGGCCATAGCCGTACATACGCAAGTGCCACCTTATTATGTACAACTATATTTTTTTGCTTCCTCCTGGTTTCCTGACATCACGGTCCCACACCATTGTCAACCTTTGTAGTCAATACAAACGAGAGAATTGCACAAGGTGCGGCCGATAGCTGGGACCAAGCAGCTCGAGCAGTATTTGTGTTTTTGAGGCATGAGCACTGCAGAGTTTTTCTTGGCGATGTTTTCCTTGTTGTTCAGAGGAGATCAGTGTATTAACTGGGTGGGCTCTGGCCCGTCTAGCCCAGGCCAGATATCCAACCCAGATATTAATTTTTTTCAAGATGAAAATGGCTAGCTCAGCTATACGTTTTTTTGAGGAATACCCAGGCAAGGTCAACTTGTTATTCTCCGCCCCGCTGGGCTGCAAATCTTTCCTAGGAGGGATGCATTAGGCTTAACAGGAAAATGGGCTTTAAAAAATAATAAATGGCATGTAATTATAATAACTAGGCAGTAACTATAAAAAATGCACCAAACACGAAATTAGTTTATAAAATATTATTTATGGATTTTGAAAACCTTAATTTTTAATTGTTGCGCGCGTAATGTTTCGTTGGATTTTTACGTAATACAAATTTATATATAATCTGACTAGAAATTTCCGGATAAAACTATTTCGGTTCCCATCAAAATGTGGGAAATTTTATTGATTTCTTTCTTGAATGGTTGGTTGAAATTATTAATCGTTGTCCTAGCTAGAAAATGGGATGTACTTTTAACAAACTGTAAATGGGTTGTAGTAAATCCATTAGAATTCAAAAATGGGCTGTACATTCTTACGAATCGCAAATGGGCTATAAGTTCTTTGCCATACACTTGTGGGCCTACTATGTTGACGCGTCCCCTAAAAAAAGAATTGACGCGTATGCAAGGCTTTGTCAACTTATTATAGTCAACACACGGTTCTAGCAGCAGTGGCCGTTGGATGTCTATCCAACGGATGCCGTGCTTCTTCTTCAATCTCGGATATTCTAGCTTCGGCCGCCCAAATAATGATTCCTTGCCCTGACATCTGGGGCGCACCGTTTCGGAGGCTGACTTGTGGGCCTACTAAGTTGACGCGTACCAAGGGCTTTGTCAACTTAGTCAATATAAACGATTCTAGCTGCAGAGACTGTACGATGTCCATCCAACGGTCGTAGTGCTTCTTCAACCTCTGGTCTTCTTGCTCCAGCCGCCCAAAGCAGCACCGGTCGTACCACCTGCTCCTGCCTCCCGTGGCCGGTTGTGCTGCTGCGGAGGCCTCACCGCGCCCTACTACTCCCACCGCTGGCCAGGCCATCCCTCCACTCACCCACACCCCCTGTTATTCTGGGGCGACGACAGCCTCACTCTGCAGCCGAACCAGTGAACCCTCGTACTCCTCTCTGCGTGGGCATCCACTGTCGCGTCTTCCCCAGCTCCACGTCATCCCCTTCCTAGGCCTCACCGTCGTCCACCGCCGTGGTGCTCTCCGCGCGGCGTAGTCAAGGTAGTTAACGACCGACTTCCATCGGAAGAGTACTGTATGTGGAGAGGCTGACAACTGGGTCCACAGCAGCCGCAAGGAAGTGCCTCCTTATTATGCGCAAAATAATTATTCCTCCACCTGACAGTAGGGACCCATCGGATGGGCCACCGTATTTCGCGAAAAAATGTTTCCCCCCTGACTGCTGGGACCCACCGGACAGGCCACTGTATTTCGCGAAATAATTGTTCCCCTCGCTGTTAGCTGGGACCCACCGGAAGTGCCTCCTTATTACGCACAAAAAATGGAATACTCCCCTTGCTAGCTGGGACCCTCCTTGGTGGGAGGCAGACTTGTGGGCCTACTAAGTTGACGGTTACGGAGGGCTTTCTTAACTTAGTTAATGTGAACGATTCTAGCTGCAGTGACCGTACAATGTCCATCCAACGGTCGTAGTGCTTGTTCAACCTTGGGTCTTCTTGCTCCATCCGCGCAAAGCAGCGCCGGCCGTGCCGCCTCCTCCTGCCTCCTGTGGCCGGCTATGCTGCCGCGGAGGCCTCACCGCCCCTACTACTCCCGCCGCTGGCCAGGCCATCCCTCCACTAACCCACACCCCTGTTATTCTGCGGTGACGGCAGCCTCACACCGCAGCCGAACCAGTGAACCCTCGTACTCCTCTCCGCGTGGGCATCCACTGCCGCGTCTTACCCGGCTCTGCGTCGTCCCCTTCCTAGGCCTCGCCGTCGTCCACCGCCGTGGTGGTCTCGGCGTGGCGTGGTCAATGTGGTCAACGACCGACTTCCATCGTAAGAGTACTGTACGTGGAGAGGCTGACAGCTGGGTCCACGGCAGCCGCAAGGAAGTGCCTCCTTATTATGCGCAAAATAATTATACCTCCACCTGATAGCAGGGACCCATCGGTCGGGCCACCGTATTTCGTGAAAAAAACGATTCCCCTCTGACTGTTGGGACCCATCGTACGGGCCACCATATTTCGTGAAAAAAACGTTCCCCCCCCCCCGCTAACAGCTTGGACCCGCCGGAAGTGCCTCCTTATTACGAACAAAAAAAATGAATACTCCCCCTACTAGCTGGGACCCTCCTTGGTGGGAGGCTGACTTGTCAGCCTACTAAGTTGACGGGGACGGAGGGCTTTGTCAACTTAGTTAATATGAACGATTCTAGCTCCAATGACCGTATGATGTCCATCCAACGTCCATAGTGCTTCTTCAACCTCTAGTTTTCTTGCTCCAGCCTCCCAAAGTAGCGCCGGTCGTGCCGCATGCTCCGGCCTCCCGTGGCCGGCTTTGCTGCCGCGGAGGCTTCACCACCCCTACTATTCCCACCGCTGGCCAGGACCTGCAGCGACGTCAGCCTCACACCACAGCAGAACCAGTGAACCCTCGTACTCCTCTCCACGCGGGCTTCCACTGCCGCGTCTTCCTCGGCTCCTTGTCGTCCCCTTCCTAGGCCTTGCCGTCGTCCACCGCCCTGGTGCTCTCGGTTCGGCATGGTGAACTTGGTCAAGGAACGACTTCCATCGGAAGAGTATTGTACGTGGAGAGGCTGACAGCTGGGTCCACGACGGCCGGAAGGAAGTGCCTCCTTATTACGCGCAAAATAATTATTCCTCCACCTGACAGCAGGGACCCACCGGATAGGCCACCATATTTCGCGAAAAACATGTTTCCCCCCTGACTGCTGGGACCCACCACCTACATCTTCACACACAAGGAAGTGTGTCCGGGCAATAAAATGATTCGCCCCCTGACTGCTGGGACCCACCAGCTACATCTTCACACGCAAGGAAGTGCCTGACAGTCGGGACCCACCTGGTCCAAGTGTACGTAGCGTTGTCATTTTGGTCGTGAACGTGTACGTACATACTGGTTTATGTAGACGCGCAAGTGTCGTAGTGGAGGCGCGCACGTAGCATGTACACGTACTTACATCGACCAGGGTGCAAGAAAGTAAATACGGCGACGTACTTACATACGGGCGGGGACTCAAACGCCTACTTGCGCATATGTACAGCCAGGGCTCGTGTACATGGCTGGGTCGGAACGGAGAAACTGCGTCGTCATCGTGTTCATGGGAAGCCAACCGGCTGGGTCAGAACAGAATGGATCGTTGTGTTCATTGGAAGGGATTGGACAGAATAGCCGATGGAAACAAGGCCTGGCATACCGCACAACGGAGGAAACGGCCTGGTGTTCGACCGGCCACAGTCAAAACGGGATCCTATTCATCAGGAGGGGTCTGGTGTACCGCAAAACAGAGGAAGCGGACTTCTCTTGGACCTCCTACGGTCGAAATGGGGTCCTGTTGATCGGGAGGGGTGTGGCGTACCGCAAAACGGACGAAACGGACTTGTGTTTGAGCGCTACGATCGAAACAGAGGTCATGTTCATCGGGAGGGGTGCAGCGTACCGCAAAACGGGACTCCACGAGATACTGTTCATCTCCACCGTCGACCTCCTCCAGCCTCCACGGGCCACTGTTCATCCACCATCGACCTCCTCTAGCCTCCACCTACGACTGTTCATCCACGGCCTCCTGTTCATCCAGCCTCCATCGCGCGCTACTCCACCAGCTACTGTTCAACCAGCTCTCTCCACGGGCTCCTGTTCAACCACCCCTCCATGGGCTACTATTCATCTAGCCCTCCACAGTCTACCGTTCAACCAGCCCTCCACGGGGTCGTCCTGTTCATCCAGCCCTCCACGGGTCCTGTTCATCCATCCCCAACCGGCTCAATTGATCAGGGTCCTGTTCATCCAGAGGCAACCACGGGGTCCTGTTCACCCACCCCCACCGGGAACTGTTCATCCAAATCCCCCAATAACGCTCACTATTCATCCACCCCCCAGCAACGCTCACTGTTCATCCAGAGGCATCATCAATCGACTTCAGTTAGCAGTAGTAGCGAAGGAATTGCTCGATCACTCGGGTTTAGTAACGCGTAGCCTGCAGTGCAATCGCTCGGGTTCAGTTAGAGCCTAACGCCTCGCACCCAGGCGCGTATGGTACGAGAGAAACGCGCATCGCTTAGCCCCCGACCACCCACCTTAACCGGGAACTCCCCGATATTTTCCTCGCCCTCGCTTCTACCATGGTTTTTTCCGTCATGGACGGCGCAAAGAATGTCATGCAGCTGCGTCTCCAGCCCGCTCAGGATGAAAAGCCCATTTTCTGTCATGATTTTTTGTCATAGTAGGATCCCACCACATCTATGATGATATCGGGTTTTGTCACAATTATCGTCATAGAAGTGTCATAAGTATGACAGTATTTTTTTCGTTCGGCCCAAAATGTCACGTATGTGTCTTTTTTTGTAGTGTTGTTGTTGCTCCCTTAGAACCAAAGAGGAAATTGCTTCATCTGCGCCCGCTGGTGCCTGCCTGGCCTTAGTCGGCATGGCTCATGCCATCACTGCCTCATGAGGCAGGTGGCTTGCATAGAGATCTTCGCTCCTCGGGATGGAGCCTGGGGAGGCTGCTCCTCTGGAGGTCATGGCGTCGTTCGCCTCGTGACGCTTGGGTCCTCGCGATGGTCTTGTCTTGGGGGTCCTGCAGCTGGGCCATGCCGGGCTGTCGATGAGCCCACGGGCTGGGCCGCAGGCAGGCAAGTCTGGGTACCCCCAATCCCATAACGTCGACATATAGGCAGGTATGGTGGACTCATATGGAATAACTTTGGGTTCAAGGAAGTGGATGCATATGCAGTGTTCCCTCTTAGTACAAGTGAAGGCTAGCAAAAAGATTGAGGAGCGCCCAACTAGAGAGAGAAAAACGTCATAAACATGCATTGAGGTTAATCAACATTGAATACGAGCATGAGTAGGATATAAAAAACCATGAACATAAATATCATGGAGGCTTTGTTCCGTGGTGATTCTACTGTCCGGCACCCTGGGCACGTGCCCGGGCTCGAGCGCTGCAAATTTCACGAGCAGCCGGATCACAACGTATGATGTATAAATACAACAACTTCGTGATGAATTGGCCTGTTTAGGCATCGTTTTTTTGCCTTTTGGGCTTACCCCACGTCAAACCAGTACACCATAGGCAGGCCCATCCCTTAATTTTCTTATATGGGCCACAATAGGTAGTCAGCTCGTTGCATCGCTAGCCTCGCCGGTTCGTGTGCGGCACGACTTGCCCTAGCAACTCCAGGGTTGGAGGCGGTGGTCGGTGAGGTGGACTGGTGGAGGCACAGTGACCGGCAACACTGCAAGAGATGGTAGACAGCCGGGCCTCCAATCAGGCTATGACCCCAGCGGGCAATGACCGGGATCAAAATCGAAAGCTCGGGCTCAAAGCGGCAACCCCAGATTCCACTCCGGCACCGCGCATGGTGGCTGGTCCTAATCACCATCTGCACATCAGCGAGCCCTAGCCATACATGCAACACTGGTGAGTGCACCTATGATATATTGGAAAATTGTTCAACTTACCTATAATATCTTCTCAATTAGCCATTTAATTGGTATTTTTTTGAAATGAATTTAATTGTGGGATTTAATTGGTATTTATTTATTCGACTATCTACTATGAAATTTTGGTGCATATATTGCACATGGTGTTTATCCAAATATATGATACTTGTCGTGTTTGATAGACCAAAGTAAAATTTCGCTTGTGGTGTGCCCAGACTTTAGCAATTCGCTAGCTCCGCCCCTGGCTTTGTTAGTTTTGATTCAACTACATGCGTGAACATGTTCCAAGTCAAGCCACTTGAATCATTCACAGGAGGATACCATCCTATCATTCTACATCATAACCATTTTAAATGCTCATTGACGCACAAGATAAACCATTATCCACTCCTAGATATTAAGCATGGCATGAGTAACTATGATCTCTAATTGTCATTGTAAACATGTTTATTCATAATAGGCTAAATCAAGAATGATGAGTTAATCATATTTACAAAAACAAAACAGGTTGAGTTCATACGAGCTTTTCTTCACCTCAATAAATTCATAAAATTTTGTCATTATTGCATTTCACTAGCATGACCGAACGATATGAATAATAATAAGAGTGCATGTGTTGTGTACTAAGCTGGAATATGCAAACATTTATTCAAAGGAGAAGACAAGGTAATATGGGATCTTCGTTAGATCAACAATAATGCATGTTAGAGCCACTCAACATTTTCATCATGGTCTTCTCCTTACAACCCAAAGAAAGGAGAAGAATTTCAAAGAAACACACCGAAATATTTTTGGAGTTTTTGTTTTTCTGAAGAAGCAAAACGAAAGAAAAATGAAAACGAGAAAAACTATACGCACAGGAAAGCTCCCAACAAGCAAAAGAAGAACGAGAAATCTTTTTGGGTTTTATTATAATATTATGAACTACTAAACAAATAAACCATAAAGAAAAATCAAAAAGAAATGAGAAATATTTTTGGATTTTTGCAATTTTTCAAAAAAACGAGAAGAAACCAAAATAAAACTAACATGGATTATTCAATGAAAAAGGATGAACACCGACAACTGGAATGAATGTGTGATGCATGAATGTAATGTGGGTGAGAAATACGTACTTCCTTAAACTTAGGCTTTTGGTCTAAGTTGGCCATGACTCGCCTAGATGATACCCATAGTCGTAGTTCGGGTTGTACTAGATTCGAGCTGCCATCGCTTGGCGGGCTGCCTCGTTGAGGCGAGCGGTCTCCCTCGCCCTCTCATACTCCTTTGCCTCCTTAACATGTATGAGATATCTCTATTTTTACTGAAAGTTAAAGAAGGTAGGAACGGGAAGCGTAATATGGAAATTGTGGAGCCTGTTAAAGATTAGTCCATACTGGAATGGCAGGTCGCCCCTTTCAAGAAATTGGAAATGTTCCATAGTGGCATAATCGAGGAAAGCGGGCAACAACTAGGTATCATTTTCCTTTATCGGCACCCAGAGATAATTAGCTAAATGAGTGGCATAAATTCCACCATAGAAATCTCCATCTAAGGCATTATTACGTAACAAATGTGCAACCATGGCCCCCAAGTTAAATTGTTTATTGTTCATTACCGCACTCCTAAGAATGCTCAAATCATAAGTGCAAAGGTGGCTATGGTCATATTTACCATTAATGCATCTACCTATGAAGAGAGCAAAATAATGTAAAGCAGGAAAATAAATGCTCCCTATTGTAGCTTGTGTTATGCCTCTAGTTTCACCCCCAGTGATGTTAGCACAGAACTCAATGCAATCAGATTTACGATGTTCAGTGTAAGTGCCCCATTGCAAAATTTTGCATGTTTCATTAAATTCTTCAAGGTCCATGCGATATGAGTTGTCATAGAGATTAAATATGACAACATGCGTATTGCCATGGACTGAATACTTAAATTTCCGCACAAAAGAATCTATGAGATTGTAATATTGTAAGAACTTGTCTGACATGAAGTCTGTTAAGCCGACATTGTGCACGTACATATAAAATTCTTCCTTGAACCCAGCTTGAGTCATGAAATAGTCTGACGGCCATTCGCAAGGTTGCACTAGTGCTTCACGTGGTGGTTCGAGGTCCAGCTCATATGAAGCGAGCCTTGGGGATTTCTTGCTTGAGGAACCACCTTGGAACATCTTCCAAACATTTCCCCCGCCGAGAGTTTCTGAAAATTTTAGTAACTCAAAATAAAAGTGAACCATCAACAAAACTGATAACAACCCCTCTACAAGTGTCTATAGGCCATATCATGCACCAAAACTAGTTTGAAATATATAAATTTGACATTCAAGCTCAAGAACATGGTCACAATAGTAGCTAAATGTGCAAATAGTAAACCACTAGAACAAAAAGCAATTGGACCATCGAAGGAGTCACATGCCCGTGGGCAATCCCCCAATACAGTTTGCAAACGGAGCTACGCGCAAGGAGACCAAAAATTGCAGCAAGAAGAGCAAGAACACGGGCTATGAAGCAAGTTTGATTTTTTTTCTAGAGGAAGAGGATGGGCATGGGTGGTATCAAGAAGCGTGGGGGTCTATGTGGGACCCACAAGCTTCCATGGCGCGCCCTGTGAGCTTGTGGCTCATAGGTGCACCCCCCTAGGGTGTGTTCAGTGCCAATATTTTTTA
Organism: Triticum dicoccoides; assembly: GCF_002162155.2. Lineage (NCBI taxonomy): Eukaryota > Viridiplantae > Streptophyta > Magnoliopsida > Poales > Poaceae > Triticum > Triticum dicoccoides. The sequence continues at coordinate 212,499,116 of NC_041387.1, read as the reverse complement.
TACTTTTTCAAAAAAAATCATATCGAATTTTCAGGGCATTATGAGAACTTCTATTTTCTGGTCATTTTTTATTGCACGGGTAATTCAAAAAACGGTATAATCATGGCTTTTCTACTTTATTAATTCTAAATAACATAAAGTAAAAAGTGGGTACAGAAAGTTCTGTTTACTAAATTCATCGACCACATGCCCGTAAAAAGGAATCCATCAATAAGGTTGATCAAGTCTTATTAACAAACTTCTTCCGAATGGCATGAAATCGGAGAGTCTTAGTATAACACTAGGTTACCTCAACGGGGATATGCATGTCCTCAACAATAAGAATTTCATATTTCTTTTTGACAGTAGGAATAGGGAATTCAAATCCTCCAATAGTGATTGTTGAAAATTTTCCAATAGAATCAATACTATTCACTTGAGGTTGTTTCTTCAAAAAGTGTACGGTATGCTCATTACCATTGACATGAAAAGAGACATTGTCTTTGTTGCAATCGATAACAGCCCCGGTAATATTCAAAAAGGGTCTACCAATGATGATTGACATACTGTCATCCTCGGGTATATCAAGAATAACAAAGTCCGTTAGGATAGTAACGTTTGCAACTATGACGGGCACATCCTCACAAATACCGATGGGTATATCAGTTGATTTATCAGCCATTTGCAAGGAGATTTCAGTTGGTGTCAACTTATTCAAAACAAGTCTTCGACACAAAGAGAAAGGCATGACACTAAGACCGGCTCCTAGATCACATAAAGCAGTATTAACATAGTTTCTTTTAATGTGGCATGGTATAGTTGGTATTCCTGGGTCCCCTAATTTCTTTGATATTCCAACCTTAAATGAATAATTTGCAAGAATGGTGGAAATTTCAGTTTCCGATATCTTTCTTTTATTTGTGACAATATGTTTAATGTACTTAGCATAAGGAGACATTTTCATAATATCAGTCAAATGAAGGCGCAAAATGATAGGTCTAAACATTTCAACAAAGCGCTCAAATTCTTCTTCATCCTTATTCTTTGAATCTTTAGGAGGAAAAGGCATGGGTTTCTATACCCATGGTTCTCTTTCTTTACCATATTTCCTAGCAACGAAGTCTCTCTTATCATATCATTTATCCTTAGGTTGTGGGTTATCAAGATCAACACCAGGTTCTATTTCCACATCATTATCATTATTTGTTTGAACATCATCATTATCATTGTTACTAGGTTCATGTTTATCATCGGATAGTGTTTCAGCATCATAAATAGAAATATCATTTGGATTCTCAAGTGTGTCTACAGTAGGTTCACTAGAGGCATGCAAAGTCCTATCATGTTTGTTTTTCTTTTTAGATGGACTAGGTGCATCGGCATTAATTTTTTGAGAGTCTTGTTCAATTCTCTTAGGTTGACCTGTAGGATACAAGGGTTCCTGAGTCATTTAATCACCCCTAGTCATAACTCTAACAACGTGATCATTCATCTTATTGTTCATCTCATTAACCAAATCATTTTGTGACTTGATGACTTGTTCTACTTGGGTTTTTATCATGGATGCATGTTTACTCACACCCTTGACATCATTAACAGTTTTAAACATAGAATCACTCAAGCGTTCAATCATATAAGCATTTCGTTTCAATTGTCTACTAACATATGCATCAAAGTTTTCTTGTTCAACAATAAAGTTATCCAATTCGTCCAAGCATTGAATAGCAGATTTGTATAAGGAACATCACCTTCATCAAATCTATAGAGAGAATTTACCTACCTATGTCAGGGTATTGAGACCATATATTTCTTCAATAGGTGCTAATTTTTTTACATCTTCAGTTTTAATACATTTTTCTTTCATAGATTTCTTTGCCTCTTGCATATCTTCAGGACTGAGAAATAGAATGCCTCTCTTCTTCGGAGTTGGCTTGGTTGGTGATTCAGGAAGAGTCCAATCATTATCATTCCTCACTATTTTATTCTATAGTTCTTCAGCTTGTTCAACGGTTTATTCCCTAAAAACACATCCAACACAACTATCTAGGTGGTCCCTAGAAGCATTGGTTAGTCCATTATAAAAAATATCAGGTATTTCATTTTTCTTGAGAGGATGATCAGGAAAAGCATTAAGTAATTGGAGAAGCCTCCCCCAAGATTGAGGGAGATTCTCTTCTTTCATTTGCACACAACCAGGAGCAAGAGCATTAAACCATATCTTAGCATCACCCTTTAATGAGAAAGGAAAAAACTTAAGGATATAGTAGTAGCGATTTTTTCCAGATGAGAAAATAGGGTGGCTATATCATTCAATTTAGTAAGATGAGCCACAACAGTTTCAGATTCATAACCGTGGAAAGGATCAGATTCAACCAAAGTAATTAACTCACAATCGACAGAAAATTCATAATCCTTACACTACAAAAAAATACACTTCCGTGATGATACGTGTTTGTCACAGTAGGTCGTGTTTTTTTCATGAATGTACATCCATGACGTTTTTTGACTGAATCAAGATAGTCATACATGTGCTGTCGTAGAAGTGCTCCATGACATTACCAAAACTATCATCACGGAAGTGTCCACTTCTATGATGATAAATCGCACGTCACAGAAGTGCTTTCGTCAAGGGTGACCGACACGTTGCATCCACCGTAACGAAACATCGTTAAGCTATCGGGTCGGGTTTTGGATCCGATAACCCGTTAACAGCCCCGACCAATGGGAAATTTCCACGTGTAAAATTCTTATTGGCCAGACGAAACACGTGTCAGCTCGTCAGTGGGTCAGATAGGCGCCTATGATATGTCGACACGTGCCACGGCCCACCACTGGCCCATTTAGCTTACAAAGCCGGCATGTTTGACTTGGTCAAAAGTTAATGGGCTGGCCCATGAAAAGCCTGTTAACGGTCTCTTTGCAAATAGCCCATTTTACGGCCCGGTAACTCATGGCCCATTAGGCCCTAAAGGAAATCGGCCCAACAACGTCATGTGGGCCATCGAATATAACACCAGCCCATTTCACTTTCGGCCCATGTATGGCCCACGGCGTCTTTCGGCCCATATGAGGCCTTTGTATCTTTCGGCCCTTTACAGGCTCACGGTGACTCTAGCCCATAATGAACAGTAATTTTCTTTATACCCGTTAACAGCCCCTGATTTACAAGGGCCATTTCCATCCTGTGTTAGCTTTCGGCCTATTGACGGCCCATACGTTCTTCGGCTCCTTTTCGGCCCTCGATTACTTCCGGCCCGTTACTGGCCTGTTCCCCTAATGGGCCAAATTTGGCCCATGGCAAGAGTCGGCCCGTTACTGGCCTGTTCCCCTAATGGGCCAAATTCGGCCCATGGCAAGAGTCGGCCCGTTTTTGGCCTCTTAACCCATTGCGCCATTTCCAGCCCGTCCTATATTCTGGCCCATTAACGACTCGTTATCCCTGTGATAGAATTAAGCCTTTGTTGTCATATGACCTGTTAACGGCCCTTACCGTGCTGGGCTGATATCAATTACGCCCGTTTAGGGCCCATGTAGACCCTTTATCCGACGGCCTGAGGCCCACCAATTCTACGGCCCTGTTGGAGGCCCATTTATCCACGGCCCGTAGGAGACCCATGGATCCTACGGCCCGTAGGAGACCCATGGATCCTATGGCCCGTATATGGCCCATGGTTGTTGCGGCCACTAGCAAACCAGGGAAAAAGAAGACTAGGAAATAAATAAGGTTGAAACTAACGCTACTCTATTAAGGCGATTGCACAGATTACATCCACTCGGCATCAAAGATAGCCACCAGTTCAAATATAGGGAACACCCTACACTATACAAAAATGGCTTGCTATTTTCTTCAGCCGGTGGCTGCACGTTAAGACTTAATTTTGTATTGCACCAAAACAAATTACAACTATATAACAAAAGGAAGGTTGGCATAAAACTTAATAGTCTAGCAGATAAATGCACCACAAGAAGTTCAGAAGCTCAGTTCATTTGGCCTGACTGTTACGTTTTCATGTTGTATTGTCTGATCGAGCACCATAACCCTCGCCTTCATTTCCCCTAGGCTCCTGAACAACATAGCAAATGTCTAACAGTCTGGTTTCAAAACCATGCATATCTTGACGACATCGAACAATGTCTCTCCTTGTTTCACAAAGGGTCTCTGTTAGGGAATGGACTTGTGTCTGGAGCGCAGATACAACGTTGCTTTGATCTTGCATATCTTGATCATGAGGCAGTTTGGACGATATTGCCTTAACAACAAACCCAGTATTACGCAGGAACGTGCTTTGGCACTGTTAGTGGATAGGTACTGACCCACTGCAGCAAGAGCTGACATTGCGGTTATAGTTGCCTCGCCACCTTCAGAAGGTGGCGGTTCCACCATTTTTTCCATAGCTCGCTGAAAAGTTGAGGTTTTACACTAGTAGTACCAGAATAGAAGATATTAAGGAGGCATCAAAACCAAACAAAATAGCTTTGGTCTATGTACAGAACTTATTCTGGTGAACCCATGTAAAATATTAGTTGTATTTTATTGCAAAGTACATAATAAAACCAGGTTCCAAACATATGACCATGTATTGTCTATTTCTTCACATTGTATTGAGGGCTAAGGATAAAGAGACGAAGTTTATAATACGGTAAGCATAGTATGACATCATTCATATCACAAAACAACTGAGAACGGACAAACAGGCAATTGTAACATTGTGTGGGCAAGTCCAGCACGGAACTAGATTATGGGTCAAGATCAAAGGAACATCACTCATCTCTTTTAAACCTTGTAAGGTGCAATGATACGCTAAGACAATTGTGTATAAAATTGAAAAGAGTAATAGACATTGGTTGCAAACCATGCAGTTCAAGGCACAAGTCAGAGTAAGTAGTAGTTAAAAGGCACGAGGATTAAGGACTTACAACAGCGGCATTGACTAGTGTAGTCATGCCCTTCTTCTTGCTGGTGTGACAGTCCTTGAAGATTTCCACAACATTTGGTTCTGGTACTTTTTGGTCCTTGTGGGCTTCCTCTGCATTTTGAACAAGTCAATATAGATCTGATAATATGGTACAATGACAAGAGTGAAACAGCAGCTAATTACAAGAGCCTCGCAGTGTGAAATATAGCTACGAGATACTGTCATCTGTTGGAATTTCACTTTCGTACGGTTGGCCTTATTCTTTGAATAGTTCACCTACAAGAAGATAGATTTGTGTGGCACATGCATAAATAGGACTTGAACATGTGATTTGATCACACACACACACACACACACACACACACACACACACACATATATATATATATATATATATATATATATATATATATATATAATGTACCTGATACTTCGGATCAGACTAGTGTTTAACAAGGCCCCTAAGTCTTCATCCGATATATTTTCCACTAGAGATGTTTGGGAAAGTTCACTATTAGCCTTGCCTTCAAAGTGAGTTTTCCTCAAGATATACCAATATTGTCGCAGAGAAGACTTGAAAACATGGGTTCAAGCTTGTCTGGTTGCATCATCTTGGCTATCCAACTTGAACCTCATCTATTGAAAATTATGGGAGTCTCATTATCAGCAACCTAGAAAGTATGGGACAGAGCAAGACGATATTACAAGTTTCCATACATAACCATACTTACAGATAAATGGTCGAGGAAAGTGTTGAACTGGGTTTTGTCTTTGTCATTCCCGTACTGAATCCACGTTGGGAGGATACGTACATGACACCTAACGGCAACTGCTGCCTCAGATACTAACTTGGCTGACTCTGTAGCATCACGTGGCCTTTTTAAACCTGCCTCAAAACGAATCTCCATTCTTCCTCCTCTAGATTTAGTTAACCTACCGAGCATTATCCCTGATGTTTGTTTCCTCTTACGGCTAGGAGCTAGTCCAACAACGAACATAGGAAGTGTTAGTGTACATCAAACTGTGAGACTACATATAAAGAAGCATGCAACTGTAACTTGACTCCAACAACTATCTTCTTGCTATCGAAGCTCACAAGGTTCATCTGATATTGCCAACTTGTCTTGTGTCAAGAGTGCTTGGGAAGTAGTGTTAGGTGGCAAGGGAGCTTGGGAACGTGCTGCTAGCTTAGTTGACGCACGAGTAACTCGTGCAGCTGGTAGTACTGTGGTAGGTGTTGCAAGAACTAGGGTTGTATCTGCTTGTTTGGTGGCAGCTATTTTTTTCTGTTTGGCTTTTTTGCAGCTCGTGTAGCATGGGATGCCGTGTTTGTAGAATTTTCCGCTTGACTTTGACCTTCTATTGCACCAACAGTACCAGCAGAATCTGCAGGATTCATCCGCTTCTCATTCCCTGCCATTATGTGTTTCTTCCTCTTTCTCTGTGCCATGTTAAGTCAAGCCGACAAGAAAAATGAATAACAATTTTGTTCTTTAGAACAAATTGATGCGTGATGCAGACGAACTAAACTTTGATGTTAGACAACCACATGATAGGAGGATGTAATATGTATGAAAAACAGGACGGAAGAGATAACCAGAACTATGATGTGTAAACTAAGAAGACATTTCACCAAATTAGAAGCAATGCAATGGAAGGTTGACACCATATGAAAGATGCTACAAATATCGCTCTTCCAAGTTAACAGTGTCTCATCATAAATGGCGTTTAAGAAAATGTGAAGCAGTAAAAGAAATAAATCATATGCAAGATGCAAACAACATCACACTACCATGTTAGAGGTCTCTCGTCATTAGTGCCATTGCATAATTACAACATTGCATATTCACAGCTTATGATGTGTAAACTAAGGAGAAGGCATTTTCAACAAATTAGAAGCAATGAAATCTAGACACCATATGAAAGATGCAACGAATATCACTCTACCAAGTTAAAACTGTCTCATCATAAGTGCAATTTCAACAAATTAGTAGTACTAGCTAGAAAAGAATGCGAGATGTAACCTATATCACACTCCAAAGTCAAACATGTCTTATGATAAGTGATTGTTGCAGGTTACACAATATTAGTAATTTGATGTAAGAACATGGTTTGATAGACAGATATTGTATGTTCTAGAAACAGGAACACATGTCTTATTCAAGTATAATGTGTAAAGTAAGCAGATGGAATTCAACAAAATTAGAAGCAATACAAGCTAGACATCACACATAACAAGCAACCACATATAACAGTGCCAAGTTAGAGGGAGCACCAGTGATGGTGCACTAGGGGAGACGTGCTCATCATAAACACAGCTTTATTGAGTGTCTATGCATGTGTTGTCTTGGAAATCATCTTGGGGGTGTGGAGGAGTACAAACTGTAGAGGCCCTCCGTTCGAAAGGAGCACCTTTATCCGCTGCCTTGCTAACTTCCTTCCTCTTTATTGATTTTGAATTGTCAAGTAAAACCGACAAGAAAAAGCAATAAAATTCTCTCTTCAGAACTCATTCATCCATGATACTGACAATCACTACTTTGATGTAAGGCAAACAGATGATACCAGGATGGAATATGTATGAAAAACAGGATGGCATGGGATGTTCACATCTATTTGTGTAAACTAAGCAGAAACCATTCCAACAAATAAGAAGCAATGCAAGCTAGACACCACATGAAAGATGCAACCAATATGACTCTGCCAAGTTAAAAGCGTCCCATCATAAATGGAATTTCAACAAATTAGAAGCAGCGCATGCTATAAATCATATGAAAGATGCAACTAATATCGCACTGCATATACTAAAGGTGTCTTGTCATATTGATTGATGCGGGATACAAAAAACAATAGTTTTATGTAAGGACATGCTTAATAGACAGATTTACTATGAACTAAATACAGGAAGGCGTGTCACATTAAAAGGTATAATGTATAAGCTAAGCAGACTAGCACATGCAGTTTAACCAGATTGCAAGAATTACAATCTAGACACCATATGCAACATGCAACCACATATCACGCTGCCAAGTTAGAGCAAGCACCTGCGATGCTAGTGTAGGGGAAATGATGTAATCAACTATAGAGCTACGTTCACTATCTTCATCTAGCATTTCTGTTTCTTGAGAATCATGTCGGGAGGCTGACGCTGCATTCTTTTAATGAGGAGTAGTCCCCTTGCCTGCCTGCCTCATCATAAGTGATTGATGAGGGATACACAAGAACATTAGTTTGATGTAAGAACATGGTTAATACACAGATGTACTAGTATGTACCAAAAACAAAAAGGCATGTCATATTCAAAGGTATAATGTGTAAGCTAAGCAGATGCAATTTAACAAAATTTGGAAGCAATACAAGGTAGACATCCGGCTGGAGTGGTGAGCATGATCATCTAGGACCTTAGAGCCTGGTGGGAGGCTGGATGCTTTGCCACCATCGCAGCTTTTTAGTTGGCTTCCAGGTGATGCCTATCTTTGCTGGGCTTGTCACTGGCTCGGTCAGTGCCCTGACTAGCTATTTGTCTTCTGGTGCTCAAGGGATGGTGGTTCATGTAAAAAAATATCTTTCCTTATCTTAATAAAGACCGACTTCGGCCTTGCGAATACAAGCTAGACACCATATGGAACATGCAACCACATATGACACCGCGAAGTTAAAGCAAGCACCTGGGATGGTGGTTCATTGCAAGCGAGGTCATCAACTCCAGAGCCACGTTTACAGTCTCCATCTGCTGACACTGCACCCTTTATAGTGTTGTAACGTGTCGTGCCTAACTGCGAAGAAACCTGGGTCAACTTATCTCTTATCTTTTTTGCTTCTCTCGAGGCAGACTCTGAAATACCCTTGCATAAAAACACAATAGTGAGAGTATCGGTGAAGTATGTGCATAACTAGTGCACTGTAAAAGTAGCAGATAGCAGGTGGCTGAAAAATAAATGACAGGAGACATATGATAGCTCTACAACATTGCATGGCAAACAAAATTAGATTCTACTCGGTATGATTTTGTAATATATGAGCACAGGAAATGCAGGTACTCCTCTAGTACACCACCACATGTGGTCATATCTAAGATAACAGTCAACTTAAAATAAATAGGTCAGTCGATTTTTTAAATGAACTGTCAGATCTATAAGGAATGGGCAGATGGCCTTCGTCTACCTCCCGCCAGTCACTGTTGATGATCTTTCTCGAACCGCCAGCGACCACCGGCCTAGACCCCTGCCTCCGCCGCCCCGCCCTCCCCTCGACCTCACACCACCGCCATGCTTGGCAGCGCCCCCAGGCCATCCCTTTAATCCTGGCCGACCTCCAGATCAGGCGCTAGTAGTTGTAGGCCACACATGCCCCTAAGATAAACACCAAGGCGCTGCTTCCCCGGCGTAATAGGCGTACTAGCGCCTGTTACGCTCGGGAATGCTTTCATTAATTGGGAATCAACTGGCCAGAAATTGAAATTCAGGGGGGCGACGGACCTCTAGCTAAGGTGAAATAGTATATGAGAAGAAACCTTGTCCATCGCGAGTTACTAGGAACATCTAGTATGAAGAAGAAGCGGTCAACTAGTGTCTCCTGTGGGATGAATACTGTGCAAGCGGACACGTAAGATTTACATGAATAAGGGAAGAGGAGTACCGTTATCGGTTGCCAGTGTGGTGTCGATATGTCGAGCCGATCTTCTTGTATTTCCCTGGGGAATCGATGTTTTGGAGAGCCGTGGATCCTTGGACAAACCCATTGCCAAATTGTTGATTGTGTTGCCGTGGCCGTATATTGGCGGAGGGGAAGCAGATCCAAGACGGCGAAGGACGGCGTAGCAGGAACAGCTCTGGTGCGGTGGATGGTGACGAAGTTGGAGCGGCAGCGGTGAGGCGCAGGACGGCGTGGTTGAACTGGCTCGGGTACGGACGGCTCGGCCTCGGCTTCAACTACTAGCCTTGGAGGGCGTTACGGTTGAGGTTGCGGTGGACGACGAAGTCGGGGTATCAGCTCCGGCATGATGGAGGAGGGCGGCGGTTGATGGGTGGGATGGGGTGGCGGACGGAGGACGCCGGGGTTTCGCAGCTGGTGGAGAGGTAGTTTTGGTGCCCATGGAGTATGAATGGGGAATCAGACGGGTGGGTGGGGGGACGGGGGGGGGGAACCATGTTTCGGTCTGGGACGCGCTTGTTTTTGGCTTTTTTGAACAGAAGATGGGACACGCTTGTTTGAATTTGGGGAAAGTACAAACTTTGCCCTCCTCTTAAATTTTGGATCTACTGCGGGTCGGGGGTAGGATGTTAATCCCATGTGTCCCAAATAGTGGGCAGGAGCGATTTCGTCCGCGCGCATGTGTGCTTAGGCGGCCATTGTGTATGAATGTTTTTCGGAGGCGGTTGTGTGGCATCTAGATGAAGCTACAAACCTACCCCAGTTTAGACCTTTGGACGTCGGGCCGATAGGTTTCACAGGTCGGAGTTATTAGAAAAGTAATTTCCTTGTACTACCAAACATTGGTCTCACGCAGTTTTGGGAGAGTAGAGGCTCTTTTGGCGCTTCGTTCGAAATTTTGAAACACAGGCATTCACGTTTAGAGTACTCTTGAACTATGAGGATTGACCTAAATAGACAACGTTATATTTGACCTTGTATGTCAGAAAACCACATTAAATTATCCACTTCTTTTTGAATTTTTGACACTTGAAAATCCTATAACTACGATTATTTTGGAATGGAGCAGCTAAATTTGAATCTATTTTGTACACGACTACATATGCTATTATGTACAAAATCAGAGCAAAGATTGGTGCCCCCATAACTTAGGTATGATTTACAAATGCCATGATATCAAATTCAAATAATTGAATGGACTTCATGTTGAATTCGATTTTTTTAAACCACCTTAAGTTGAATTCAAATGTATGCTAGTTCATAGGTAGCTATTTATAATGTTCATTGTGTAACTTTTGTATGTATAATGTGCTTTACACACACAACATGAACTATACTCACGTTTATATTCGATTGCTAAAGCAATGCATTGTCTGGAGTTCAAAATACTAACTATGTGGATCAATTGTGTCGAATAATAACATAGACATGCTCAAATTCGATAGAACCTAGATGTCTGATGGATCAATGACCGCTCCTTATGAGAATTGCAAATATCATGATCCCATCCTAATATTTGGATACAATTTATATCTACAATCAATGTTTATAGTAGTCTTTTACGTGTGGTTTCACTCTCCATCAGTGGTCTCTCACACATGCTCACACACTCTCTCCCGAGGTGTCTTTCTCACACACATGCTCTAGATATAACCCTCCCCCCTCTTGTAACCATTTACAACTATTTTCACTAACCTTTATCACAAGCACTCTTCCTCTCGCAAGTATACACACACACAATCCCCATCGACCCTTTCTATATACATGGACCTGCCTACTTGTCTCATGTACGCACATTATCTTTAGGCCTGTCTCTCACGCATTGTCTCACACCTCTCTTCCTAATCGACGAGTATGATTCTAGCAGAGCATTCTGTATGGGTTACCTTAGTCCGAGAACTTAGGGTTACAAATCCTAGCCGGCTTTGTCAGTGGACACATGGTCCTTCACAATTCTGCTATCTTTGTCTTGTACGACTAGTCACCCATGGGTCTTCCTAAATGCATCATGGGCCGACCAATGTGGCGCAGGACCGAACCAAACGAAGGGCCTCACCTCGACCCACCGGACCTCACGTGGTAACACACCCTCTGCCCCCACGTCTCATTATCTTCTCACACCCAAACATACCAACACAAACACCACATGCACAAAAAATTTCTCCTGGTGCCTCTATTCCCTCCCCCCTTGCATATACACACTCAAGGGAAGGGAATCTCTCGTTGTGACGTCATATTCGTCTCTCTCTCTCTCTAGACCACTCTCATTTGTCGTGCTATCTCTCCCACGCCCCCCGGCCCCTCTATCCATGCCTCTCTCGAATACGTAATACACACACATACCTCTCTAGGCCCCGCCAAATGCATCAACTACACATTCACACATGTTACATCACGTACCGCATTGATCTAAAAGCCCTCTCTTCACGTTTATTTCACATACAACATTCCTTTTGAATAAAGTGTGGCCAAAAAATTATTTTAGTGTTTCTACATATATACAACATTACAAAGTTATATGGAGGAGTACGAACGCTAATTTGCACTGCATGGTGCCCACAATGATATTTATTCTGCACTATGAATTTGTATATTTTTATACTATATACAAAGTTAGTCATAATAAAGAGAAACGAAGAGCATCTCTCTCTCCATCCCATACCACCCTGCACACCCCTTTCACGTATGCACACAAAACTATCTCCAGGCCCTCTAAAAGTAAGCCCCCAGAAAATTCACGCATGTTTCATCTTTCTCTCGCGATATTTGAAATGACGATCATTGTATTTGAAGCGAAAGCACGATACGTACATTGGACTTCAGAATCCAGTCATTACAGTCACCATTTACGTTTAGTGGTTATTATACAGTCATGGGCTCGCCGTACAACTCTGTATTTTCTCAAGATGACTAGTTGACCAGTTAAACGCTCCACGTGGCACCTCTAGTGTTGCATCACATTATCTCACTACCATCGTGCCCACCTGTCGGCTTGTATCTACTCTACATCTACACTCTTATAAAATACATAAAATACACTCTATAAAAAACAGAGTTGGTGATGATGGTGTGCCTGCCATCCTGCAATATAGGTCGTCCGATTTATATCTGACGGATAGGAAAGAAGCTATGGCAATTTTGCAAAAAGGTACCCACACACCTCTCCACATTTCCAAATAAGATCTTCCCTCGTTCATCCTTTTCTCTCACAAGATAAACTAGTCATACAAATGCATCTTGATGTTACGTGCAACACACGGGCATCTTGCTAGTAAGAATGAAAACAAAAGACAAAAAATATTTGGACGGTGGTTCGAAGTCATGACCGCGGGCACAACGGACAAGGTGGCCTTGTATTGGTATGCTGAGCCGTCTGTTTTAACACACAGGAGCTGGTCTGGTGATTATACACACATGCACGCATGCACACAAACTACACGCATGCAACACTCACACAAACACATGCACCCACGCACGCACGCAACACTCACACGTACACACGCAGCCACGCACGCACGCAACATTCACACGCACACACGCATGCATGCATGCACACACGAGTACACCACATGACCAACACACAATCTCACGCTCAAGTGCTCAACCTACATGTGCATGCACACACATCAGGCCCCGACAGTCATATACACAACCAGGTGATTCCCGCGCATGGGTTGGAGTCTTGTCGTGCCTGCGTAAATTTGTGTTTATCCGACCTTTTCCCTATGCGAACTGACAGGTGGGACCCACAAGGAACGTGGTCAATTTAACTAGTCAACATGGCGCCACGCAGACTATTTGGCCGGTCAACAGAGTGCAATCTAATGCTGAACCGTGAGCAAGTGACCGTATAATCACTGCAAAATGTATATAGTGACCGTAATCAACTTATTCTGAAGTTCGGTGACCGTATTACGCTTTTCTCTCTGTAGGCCCTCCAAAACTACATCTCTACACGTTCTCGCATGTTACATCTAACAACTATGCAATACAACACTACTACTACACTCTAACACAATAAATCATATGTGTTTTTAGTTTTACTAGATATCATATTGTTAGTTAGGCCTCTCCCAATGCATTGGTGCTAAAGTGGGGTGCTAAGTGCATTAAAATGCTTAGCAACTAATGTCCCCAATGCATCGGTGATTAGGTTTTGTAGCTAAGCCTTCTCTATTTAATTGTTTAGTAATAAAACTCCTTCATGTATTGGTTAATAGTCTTTTTGTCTAGGTTCACGTGCTTAGCATTGGTTCTTGTTGGGGTCACCATAATCCTCTCTCTCCTCTTTAATTGCTTTGCCACATCATTTTTCTGCCTATGTGGCATCCTTAGCACCTGTACACCGTGGAGCACTAGGAAAGGCCTTAATGATTCAGTTTGCATACATTAAAATTGCCTTTGAAATGTATGGCCAGTATCATCTACCGCGCAGGAAAAATCCCACCCTTTCCTGTTTAATCGGGTTTGTATCGATGGATCGTGCGAAACAGTAAAACTATAGTACTATACAGTAGAAGTGACAGTTCACTGGGCCTTCGTGTCGTGTACTCCTCCGTCGTAAGAGTGGAACGCTCACTTTCATAAATCTTCTAGTTCCTTTCGCCGACATGTGGGACATCAAGCTACCGGGTCCACGTGCCATACCGAAATACAGTGCAGAGCAGCCGGGGAGAAGCACCCCAGTCATGGCGCCAGCGTAGTAATGATCAATGAGGCGTCAAATCACAAAGCTGCACCTTTCCCGAAGTTAAGTTGGAGGGACAAAGTAATAATGATCAAAAGAGAAGTTGGAGGGATGAAGCAACCATCATTTTACTCGTTGCTGAATCCGCTTCTCCCTCATCTTCTTCAACTTAACCACGTGTTGCTTCTGCCGTTGTTCTGCCTCATGTGGGACGCGGATCGGCTTGGTAAAGCACTGACATGTGGGACCGCATGTTAGCAAACTGCCAAGACAACATCCTCTGAAAATAAGAAACCTCCCCCGCCATCTGCGCGGCAAAATCACCTCCTTTTTACTAATCTTGATTCTATAATTTTTTAGATCAATATAATTGAGATTTGTATAGATAGCACACATGAGCAAAACCAAGTGGTATGGTTAAGAGCATCCACAATGTGTAGCCAAATGTGAAAATAGCTTTTGGCATCGTGGGAACCATTGTGGACGGTGTTGCCAAAGCCAAAAAGATGGAACCGAAGCTCCGTGATAGATTGATTGAAGGAATAGAAAATTGCAACGTCTCTCCTCTTTCTCCCATGCTTGGACGCATGTAGTACAATATAGAGCATAGAGTCTACTCCCCTGTCCCTTCTATCACAAATCACAAAGCAGTGAGGCGTCAAATCACAAAAGCACGGACGAAGCAACCATCATTTCATTCTTCGCTGACTCCGCTTCTCCATCGTCTTCTCTGAGAAACCATCTCACCGCACTAAGCTGGACGGACGACGCTATTGTGTACTCCTGGTAGTACTAGTCCTTTGGTTCAACGGACTTCCTGGATGCAAATAAGGCGGTTGTCTCGGCTTGCAGGCGGCACTTGCGAACGAATTACCGTGGTCTCCCTCAATGGTGTTCTCCGTTGAACGCACTTCGCCAAACCACAAAAAAAAGATATCGTCGACGTCACCGCAATGGGGAAGGAAGTCAAATATAGTTACTACCTCCATTTTTTTGTACACAAGGCCAGTATATCAAAATTACAATTTGCAAAAGGCCACTAACACAAATCGAGGCAACATTGATGGGGTTTGCCTCGTACTAGCAAGCAAGGACATTAATATCCCCTGCATGCATGCAGAAGTGAGAAGGTTTGGTTTTCATGGCGCTGCATTAATCAAGTGATGAGGAGTGAGATTGTTAGCTCTTTGGTCTTTGGAGAAAAAAATACGCATTAATTGACATGTGAAACGAGGATTTGTATCGATTAAATCCCGCGAAGGAAAACCCCGCCTTTCTTTTTTAACACTAGTACTCCTAGTACGTACGTACTTATCCTGTTTGGGTCTAGGCCTTGCATTGCCAAACTTTGCCACACATTTCTGCCAAGCTTGCCTAAAGTTTTCAAAATAAGAATGAGGTACACTTGCGCATGGCTGTCGCGGTCGCACCGCACTCTCACACGGTCGCTCCTGCACGCCGCGGTCGCACCGCACCCTCACACAGTCGCTCCTGCACGCCGCAAACCCAACCAAGGGAACGCACCCTCACTGACACGTGTTGTCGCATGTGAACAAACCAAAGTCAGCCATCCTATCGCTGACACATAATTGTCGTTCATAGAGTATGTTTATCCAACTGCATGTTGGGGAGTATCCGTACGGCCCATGCGGTGGTCTGTTGGGGAAGAAGAAGAGGTGAGGGAAAAGGAAAGAAGGGTTAGGAGACGTAGGATATTCATCCAACTGCCTGAAATGGTAGACTGACCCAAGTCAGGCGACTTGCATAACAAATATATGTTTTTACACAGCAAAAGATCCATAAAAACACCAACATAAAGAAAAACTATCACTGCTCGTGGAAAGAGACGGCCTCGTCGTCTTTGGCTGCCGGTGCAAACCAGCCGTAGCTGCTGACGTGTGTCTCCGCACCATGGTTGTCCTCGGCCTCCAGCTACTCGTTCACGCGGAGCATGCGGGCGCTCTGCACGGACGAGAGCACAACCTGGTTCAAGTCGAGGATGTCCGGTTCCGCCTGTAGGAGGGCCTCGATGGCAGCGGCATCCGTGTGCTCCGCGTTGAGTCGAGCCTCCGCCGCCTGGTTCAAGTCCAGGACGTCCGGTTCCGCCTGCAGGAGGGCGTCGATGAGAGCGGCATCCGCGTGCTCTGCATTGAGTCGAGCCTCTGCCTCCCGGTTCAAGTCCAGGACGTCCAGTTCCGCCTGCAGGAGGGCCTCGATGGCAGCGGCATCCGCACGCTCCGCCTCAAGTTGAGCCTCCGCCGCCCGGTTCACATCCATGACATCCGGTTTCGCCTGCAGGAGAGCCTCGATGGCAGCGGCATGCGCGCGCTCCGCGTCGAGTTGAGCCTCTGCCTCCGGGACCTCCTTTAGTATCTCCATGTTGAACTATTGGTCCGCCTGCACCATGGGGGACTCGGACGCTGGCACGAAGTCGACGTCCATCGTCTCATACCCATCGGGGGCCTTCTGCGCCGCGACCTCCGCCATGAACATTGGATCAGCTTCCTCCTCCTTGTAGCTTGGCGCCAGAGAACTCGGGGATTGGCCCGCCGTAAAGCGAGCTTGGGAATGGAGGTCTGTGGCGCCGACCGCCGCCGCGATTTCTGCGCGGCACTCCACTGTCAGCATCTTGTAGTAAGTGATCTTGCGGCGCACCATGGCTTTCCGGTAATCTAGAAGACGCTTGATGCGGGCTAGGGGATCGATAGGTGGGGGATGGGCTGGAGATATGGTGTGGTTTGAGGGTAGTGGCTTGCATTTTTGCTCGCTTGTGGGACCGCACTTGAGAGCAAACGACGTCCCTCCCCCTCCCCCGCCCGCGTCATTTATTATACTACCACTCCCTCCGTTCGATGCGGAGTAAATAAAAACAGAGGGAGTATACTACGGATGATGATTCCCTGACGTGGCAGAACCCATTGAGTAACTGACATGCTGTCACATCCCTAGTTCTGGTATGCACTAGACTAGCCCTTCATGTGTGCATCATGTTTAAATTTTATTTAAGTTGAAATGGGGATTGCTCAAACCCTAGCACCAGATCAAATCAACTAGGTTCAAATAAAAATATTCTCAATGAACCCAAAATGCTCTTCAGAAAAGTTCATTATTTTTGGATTGGTCTAGAACCTCTCCCAAAAATGGTGCACATTTTTCTAGGCCATTCTGGATTTTTGAATTAAATCTTACGGTATTTGCATTTGGGCATTTAATTGCTAAATAATATTTAAATGCTCAAATAATCACAAACTGAAATGTTTGCTGTTGGAAATATTCCAAACAATGACATTGAGCAGTTTCATGATTTTTGGAAATGCCCTGGCATTTTTAATAAAGCCAAACACAATTACAGAAAATAGAAAATGAAATAAAAGGGAGAGAAAGTTACCTGGACCTACCTGCTATGCAGCCCACCTGGCCAGGCCACCTGGCGGCCCAGTTGGGTGGCCCAGCCCAGCAAAGCGCTGCCTGCTTCTTCAACCTTCTGCCAGAAGGAGAAGCAGGTGTGTGGCGAGCACGCAAACCGAATGCAGCCACCTCCTGCTTCCGCGACGCCCCGGCTCTTCTGGATGTGCCATGGAGACGCCCCGCACCTCTCTCACTCTCTCTCGTTCCTTCCCCTCCTCTCCCTCGCTCTCTTTCACCGTGCCCGAGCGCTGCCCTCACCGCCACACACTGTTGCCGCGCCCACCGCCACTGCCTTGCCTCTCCGACAAGCCCATTAGCTCCGCGCTGCCGTCCTCGACCTCTATGACGACTCACGCAAGCCGGGATGCCCTGCAGAGCTTCCCTTGACGTTGTCCTCCTTGTCGGTGCCGCGGATCGCCGCCATCAAATTCGTCGCAGTTCGGCCTTCCCCGAGCTCGCCGTCCACCTCTACGGGATCCACGTGAGCTCACCGTCCGTTTTCCCCTCTCCGTTCCTTTGCTTGCGCGCCGTAGCCTGCTACCTATTGAACCCGCGAGCACCTGGCCACCTTCCATGGTGCCACCATGACCAGAATCCGAGCCAGCCGCTCCCGCGCACGTCACCGTGTTCCTGGTGACGCCAGGAGGCCGTAGAGGCCCTCCGCAGCCCCTGCCGTGCCCTGCAGCCACATCCCGCCTGGAGCCGTGTTCCGACCGCCGCCCCGAGCTCCGCTCCG
>NC_041387.1:212472858-212480477 GCF_002162155.2 Triticum dicoccoides | reverse complement strand
CCTAATCTTTTAATTAGATTAGGAATAACCCCCTGTTAATTAGCTGTGTCACTGACGTGTGGACCCCACACGTCAGGTTTGACCTGGACCAGGTCAGCTGACCTGCTGACGTCAGTGTGATGTCATGCTGACGCAGTAATAGGTTTTTCTGGATTTATTCTTTCTTAGGAAATTCCAGAAATAGTGCTAACTTCAAAAATTCATAGAAATTCCACCGTAACTCCAAATGAAATAATTTATATATGAAAAATGATCAGAAAAATCCAATCTATCCATTGGTATTGGTTTCATGCATGATAAAGCAACTTAACCTTGCTGTTCATACCAAAACATGATAATGCACATTATAAATTTATAACTTGAGTTTGAATTTGAACCCTTGGTTCAAATTAGCTCAAACCTTTCTGTTCTCAGTTGCATTAGGTCAAACACATTCATTTTGCCATGTCATGATCATGCATCATATTGTTGCATTGCATTGATTGTGTTCCCTCTCTGTTTCCGGTAATTGTTCCCCCTCAGTAGACGTGGTACCGACGATGAGTTCGATGACACCGATGAAGAGATATACTATCTTCAGAAGTGCCAGGCAAGCAAAAACCCCTTGTTCATTCCGATACAATCCCACTCTCTCACTCCTGCTCTCTTTTACTGCATTAGGATAACAACCATTCAACTGTTACATGCTGCGGTAGCTGAACCCCTTTATCCTCTGCATGACCTGTCATTGCCACAGTAACTAGATGAAACCCACTAGCAGGAGTAGGAGTTGTTTGAGCCCTGATGTGCCTACTCATTCATGCTTGTTTGTCATGCCTGCTACTGCTTAGAGTTGAGTCAGGTCTGATTCATCGGGGATGAATTGGAATGTGGTGAACATGTCCTACTGTTGGGAGCTAAGTGTGTGAACACGATTTGGTACAGGTAGCAGTGAGAGGCCATGTAGGAGTACATGGTGGGTTGTCTCATTGCAGCCGTCCTCAGGAACTGAGTTCTGTGTTTGTGATCCATGAACAACTACTACCACACATTGGGATCCTTAATTGACTCTCTCGACTTATTAATCAACTCGATCTCTGTCCAGGAGTTGCAACTAGTTTCTGGTGTTTGTAGGTAGTGTTAGTAGTCTACCAAGTGGCACCCGGTACAGGTGGGCTTGGGACAGACTAGGCACAGTGGCACGGTGTACCAAGTGGCACCCAGATGGTGGGCTTGGGAACCCTGCTCACATCATTTGGGGCCGTGAGCGACACCCCGGCCGGATCTCCTTGCGGATGGAACCCGAATAGGTGATAAACCTGGACGAGAGACTTGTGTGGTTAGTTAGGTCGTGGCCGACACCCTCGCTGGGCTTCCGCTTGAAGGTTGCCGAGTACATGTCGTGTAAACAGCGTTAAGTGGTGAGAGCGTGTGTGAAGAAGTACACCCCTGCAGGGTTAATATGATCTATTCGAATAGCCGTGTCCGCGATAAAGGACTTCTGGGTTGCTTGTACAATTCATAGACAAGTGAAAGTGGATACTCTAAAATACGCAAGATAAGCGTGAGTGCTATGGATGGCGCTCTCGTAGGGAGACGAGAGAGGATCCATAGTGGTGTATTGATATGGTGAATATGTGGACTCGTGTGCGCCACCTCAAAAGAGATACTTCCAGTCGTAGTTCAGGATAGCCACCGAGTCAAAGCTGGCTTGCTGCAGTTAAACCCCACCATCCCCTTTGTTGATAATGATGCATATGTAGTTAGTTCTAATGTAAGTCTTGCTGGGTACATTTGTACTCACGTTTGCCTATTTTACGTTTTTTGCACAGAGACTTCAGTCTCACTAGTAGTTCCGTGTGGACTTCAACGTTTAGCTTGTTACCTCAGCTACGATCTTGAGCCCTCGGCAGGATCTGGTAGATAGTCAGGCTTCTCAGCCTTTTTCATTTGTAGATGTCTGTACTCAGACATGTTAAGCTTCCATTTGTGCTTTGACTTGTATGCTCTGAATGTTGGGTCGTGAGACCCATGTTTGTAATATCTCGCTCCTCGGAGCCTATTGAATAATTCTTTGAGTCGTAGAGTTATGTTGTGATGCCATGTTGTATTTGCACATATTGAGCATATTGTGTGTATGTTATTGAAATGCTTGGTATGTGTGGGATCTGACTATCTAGTTGTTTATCCTTGGTAGCCTCTCTTACCGGGAAATGTCTCCTAGTGCTTCCACTGAGCCATGGTAGCTTGCTACTGCTCCAGAACACTTAGGCTGGCCGGCATGTGTCCTTCTTCGTTCCTGTGTCTGTCCCTTCGGGGAAATGTCACGCGGTATCTACCGAAGTCCTGTTAGCCTGCTACAGCCCGGTTTACCGGAGTCCTGCTAGCCCAGCTGCTACAGCCCGGATTCACTCGCTGATGACCGACACGTTCGTTGTTGGGTCATGTATGCATGTCCCTGTAAGTTAGTGCCACTTTGGGTTCACGACTAGCCATGTCAGCCCGGGTTCTTTGTCATATGGATGCTAGCGGCACTATCATATACGTGAGCCAAAATGCGCAAACGGTCCTGGGCCAGGTAAGGTGGCACCCGTGGGAATACCATGCGTGAGGCCGCAAAGTGATATGATGTGTTACATGCTTGATCGGTGTGACTTAGGATCGGGGTCCTGACAGCTTTGGTATCAGAGCTTGACTGCCTGTAGGATTACCAAGCCAAACTGGTCGAAGTTGAGTCTAGAAATTCTTTAGTTATATAAGGGAATTGATTGTGGGATGGAACGTAAGGCTCTTTTTACTCCTTATACCTTATGCATTCTGATCCGAGTCATCTTATCTTTCCTACGGGGTTAAGGAACTAGGCTATCTTTTCTTTCTATCAGGGTCACGTGTTACTAATCCGTAGACTTATAGGATTAATGGATTTAAGCCTCTGTTTAGTTCCTACTACTTCCGTATGATAACTGTTGATCCTGAAACCTTGATATTGTGCTTCTGAGTAGCTATGCCACCATTTTTTAGCATGTCTACAATCTTTTTGAGCATTTACAGCCGTTATGCTGTCCGAGTCATCCCAGGTTTCTAAATAGTCCGATGCATTTGCAAATTCCTTCTCCCCGTTCCCGATGTCCTCTCTGGCCAGGTTAACCACACTAGACGGTGAGTTGAGGTACTCTATTGCCTCGACATTTATGTTGGAGTTATTATTATGACCCTAGGTGTCTCAGGGGATCATCTAGTAGTCTAGCCATGTTTTGTGATCCCAGTGTGATGACTCTGGCCATCATTCCCGAAAGCATCCCGTGATGCCACTTAGTTAGTAGGCATTCCACTTCTGGGTTTTCGAACCAAGATTCACCCTACTTACTTCATGTTGATAGTGTTGCTAGTTCCTTTAGGTTATTAGTAACCTTTGCATTAGTCCTCGAGGTTCGTGGTGTATCCTTCTTCCAAATGCCATGAACTGCTTATGGCAGAAGATCTTGACCAAAAGATCACAATAAGAGTGCTCTTTACGAGTTCTCGATTTTATATTGTGACTCTGCCAGCTCAACCTTTCTGCATGGGTTATCCAGAAGAAACATGTTGAAATTAGTTCGACATACTAATCTATGCATCCACAACTCAGAAAGTTATATGTTCCTTGAGTTGTCCCTCTTTAGTCGTATCCTGACCCTCGTCTATCAATTGGTAGCAAGGAGTAGTTGTGCAATCATGTTCATCGATGCTTATTATTCTCGTGGTCCGTCAAGCCATTCTATTCCGGAATGACTAGGAGAAACAAACTCCAGTACCTCGTCCATATCCAGGATTGGGTCAAAGAAGTTGTATTCCATAGATCAAAATGCCAATCCAGCTTCTGGTCTGTTCTACCTTGAAGTATTACCTTCTTTATGTCAGGATTGTCATGAGAATTGCACCACCTCTTATGAATTCTTGACGCAGTGATACTTCTCACCATCATTTTCATTTCTCGGTTCCATGTTAATGTAACCGGAATGCCGACAAGTGAATCGTGATGTGTGAAATCTATACTCCTAGCAATCGTGTTGCTTGGTAGATAATGGACAACAATATCATTCTTAGTGTGTTGGTTATGGAATCATCATTCTAAGATTGATCGTGCTACCTAGTCCTTACTTCCGGTGCACTTTTCGATCAATGAGTTAGGGCTATGCCAATCCCTTGCTTATTTGATCATTTCATCTTGCCCTTAGAAGCAAGATTGTTCCTGAGCTTAATAATATATCGGTGGTTCGTGATTTTCCAATTATCTTCTCGGAAGTATCACCAGGTTGGCACCTGACCGCTATGTTGAGCTCGTGACCAAGTTGGTTTTCGAAACCACCCTTTCTCCAAGAATCCGTGTTGGATACCCTGAGCCAGTTGGTTAAGCTAAACAACAACTTGGAGAGTTGGAGGATAAAAGCTTACCTGACTTAGTTCATTTCAAAGGGATATCCTTTATATGTGTGTGTTGAAGAAAGTTGATATTTTCATCAACTGACCCTCGTGATCAGTTAATGGACCTATCATCTTGTCCAACCTTTGATTTGGGTGTGGGCTATCCTCAAATCAAGTCAGAACCAACGATGCTCGTAATGTTGTCTTATTCGTGGTTGAACCCTCGAGCATACACCATTACATCTTTTGGTCTGACCAATGCTATCACCTTGTTCACCTAGTCGTGGAATTCCATTTTATGGAAATTTCGATAAATTGTTGTTGAGCCCATCGACAACATCCTTATCTTCTCCATGATTTTGTCGGACATCAAGCTAGTGTTCGAAATTTGTGTAAGCATTACTTCGAGTTTCGTTCATGAAGCATATGTTTGGATGAAAGAAGTGACTACCTCTGATTCACGTGTACTTGGTGCAAGTTGCCGCCGTGAATTCGAGAAAGTTTGTTTTGCCTCCTTTGGAATCATCCCAATTAGTCATGCATACGTGCGAAGTATTCTGTGGTTTGGAGACTTGCAACCTTCATTCTATATGTGTCCCTAGCACACCAAGCCACTGATTGATCTATTCAGAGATAAGAAGTTCAAATGCTATTCCCGAAGGGCCCAGAAGGACATGCACATGACTTCGTTATTTCAATGATGGTTCCCCACCTGAACTCGGTAGTGTTTTACTATAAGACTACTATGTGGTCATGCTTGTCTTGGACGGTGTGTTCACAGGTTTGTAGCAGAACCAGCTCATGTTTTGGATCTTGCTATCGTAGTTTATTCCCTGAGAATCTCGCAATGTCATCTCGTCGGTTTGTGTTGCAAACTTTCTTTTCCAGACATGTTGTCTGAATTATCCTGTTACCAACCAGATATGAATCTCAGGCAGATATGATGGTTGGAACTTCTTCCAAGAACTATGATATAGGTTCCAGTGAAGTGGACGCACCTAGTTGGAAGTACTATTATTGTAGTATCTTGATTAAGCCATTTGGTCACTACCCATAAGGATTTCATAGGATTTACTCCCTAGTTGTCCCTTATGGATTCTTATGCTCCCGAAGTCCGACCTTTTACTTGATGTTCTAGATATCAAATCATATCTATGAATGGGTTACGCTAGCACATCAAGGAGAACATTAGAAGCGGAGTGCTAAATGTCTCTCGGTTGATCATCCAGATTTTGTTTCCCTGGCATTGCTAGGGTGAAATCTGAGAAAGTGTTGTCTTCCTTTCCATCTGCATCCTCCATTGTTATTCATCATGGTAGTATGTAGTTGTATTAACATTCTTTTCATAGATGTTGGTAGAACTATGATGGTTATGGGATTGTTCATGTTCTTGAGAGCACGCGCAAGCAAAGTCATTCTTTGTGTTGTTTTCAACAACGTAATCCACATCATTCATTCTAATTCGGGTATGTCATTCTGCCGAACCCCTCCAAACGATCGCTTGAGAATTGCCTTAGGCTGGTATAAAGAGTTTCAATGATCTCTGAATCAAAGGTAATTCTTTTTGCCACTTAAGAGGATATTTCTACAAGTCACCTTCCCTAAGGTGCCCCGTTATGGTATCATGGCAACTCAACTCCTCGCTACGTTAGCAATCGTTTACCACCTTCTTAAGTGTGGAATTGTTGTCTACCTAGTGAACCCTCGTCATCTGTTCCACTCCATCCCTCTATATGTATGCTTCGTGTCTCAGCTCGGGAGATGCTGCTATGTCTCATCCCATGAGTTGATCCTGAGTTGTTCGGTCTTCGAGAAGATCAATTCTTCTAGAGTTTTCATTTCCTCTTCTTGTCATGCTAGTTGGAGTTCTCAGAGGAAGACATCGAGTCAAATATGGTGATCGAATCAACGCCCCTATGAAGTGCAACCTGGATCGTGAAGATTGTGTTAGTTTGTGTTCCCCTTCATCTTACCCTACGCTTGAATCTCGGGACGAGATTCTTGTTTAGTGGGGGTGAGTTGTCACATCCCTAGTTCTGGTATGCACTAGACTAGCCCTTCATGTGTGCATCATGTTTAAATTTTATTTAAGTTGAAATGGGGATTGCTCAACCCCTAGAACCAGATCAAATCAACTAGGTTCAAATAAAAATATTCTCAATGAACCCAAAATGCTCTTCAGAAAAGTTCATTATTTTTGGATTGGTCTAGAACCTCTCCCAAAAATGGTGCACATTTTTCTAGGCCATTCTGGATTTTTGAATTAAATCTTACGGTATTTGCATTTGGGCATTTAATTGCTAAATAATATTTAAATGCTCAAATAATCACAAACTAAAATGTTTGCTGTTGGAAATATTCCAAACAGTTACATTGAGCAGTTTCATGATTTTTGGAAATGCCCTGGCATTTTTAATAAAGCCAAACACAATTACAGAAAATAGAAAATGAAATAAAAGGGAGAGAAAGTTACCTGGACCTACCTGTTGTGCAGCCCACCTCGCCAGGCCACCTGGCGGCCCAGTTGGGTGGCCCAGCCCAGCCAGCACTGCCTGCTTCTTCAACCTTCTGCCAGAAGGAGAAGCAGGTGCATGGCGAGCGCGCAACCGAACGCAGCCACCTCCTCCTTCCGTGATGCCGCGGCTCTTCTGGATGCGCCACAGAGACCCCCCGCACCTCTCTCACTCTCTCTCGTTCCTTCCCCTCCTCTCCCTCGCTCTCTCTCACCGTGCCCGTGCGCTGCCCTCGCCGCCGCACACCGTTGCCGCGCCCACCGCAACTGCCTCGCCTCTCCGACAAGCCCATTAGCTCCGCGCTGCCGTCCTCGACCTCTATGACGACTCACGCAAGCCGGGATGCCCTACAGAGCTGCCCTGGACGTCGTCCTCCTCGTCGGTGCCGCGGATCGCCGCCGTGAAATTCGTCGCCATTCGGCCTTCCCCGAGCTCGCCGTCCACCTCTACGGGATCCACATGAGCTCACCGTCCGTTTTCCCCTCTCCGTTCCTTTGCTTGAGCGCCGTAGCCTGCTACCTGTCGAACCCGCGAGCACCTCGCCGCCGTCCATGGCGCCACCGTGACCAAAACCCGAGCCAGCCGCTCCCGCGCACGTCACCGTGTTCCTGGTGACGCCAGGAGGCCGTAGAGGTCCTCCACAGCCCCTGCCGTGCCCTGCAGCCACATCCCACCCGGAGCCGTGTTTCGGCGCCGCCCCGAGCTCCGCACCGGCGAGCTCCG
>NC_041387.1:212456967-212472540 GCF_002162155.2 Triticum dicoccoides | reverse complement strand
CCCTAATCTTTTAATTAGATTAGGAATAACCCCCTGTTAATTAGTTGTGTCACTGACGTGTGGACCCCGCACGCCAGGTTTGACCTGGACCAGGTCAGCTGACCTGCTGATGTCAGTGTGATGTCATGCTGACGCAGTAATAGGTTTTTCTGGATTTATTCTTTCTCAAGAAATTCCAGAAATAGTGCTAACTTCAAAAATTCATAGAAATTCAACCGTAACTCCAAATGAAATAATTTATATATGAAAAATGATCAGAAAAATCCAATATATCCATTGGTATTTGTTTCATGCATGATAAAGGAACTTAAAGTTGCTGTTCATACCAAAACATGAGAATGCACATTATAAATTCATAACTTGAGTTTGAATTTGAACCCTTGGTTCAAATTAGCTCAAACCTTTCTGTTCTCAGTTGCATTAGGTCAAACACATTCATTTTGCCATGTCATGATCATGCATCATATAGTTGCATTGCATTGATTGTGTTCCCTCTCTGTTGCCGGTAATTGTTCCCCCTCAATAAACGTGGTACCGACGATGAGTTCGATGACACCGATGAAGAGATATACTATCTTCAGAAGTGCCAGGCAAGCAAAAACCCCTTGTTCATTCCGATACAATCCCACTCTCTCGTTCCTACTCTCTTTTACTGCATTAGGACAACAACAATTTAACTGTTACATGCTGTGGTAGCTGAACTCCTTTATCCTCTTCATGACCTGTCATTGCCACAGTAAATAGATGAAACCCACTAGCATGAGTAGGAGTTGTTTGAGCCTTGATGTGCCTACTCATTCATGCTTGTTTGTCATGCCTGCTACTGCTTAGAGTTGAGTCGGGTCTGATTCATCAGGGATGAATTGGAATGTGGTGAACATGTCCTACTGTTGGGAGCTAAGTGTGTGAACACGATTTGGTAAAGGTAGCGGTGAGAGGCCATGTAGGAGTACATGGTGGGTTGTCTCATTGCAGCCGTCCTCAGGAACTGAGTTTTGTGTTTGTGATCCATGAACAGCTACTACCACACATTGGGATCCTTAATTGACTCTCTCGACTTATTAATCAACTCGATCTCTGTCCAGGAGTTGCAACTAGTTTCTGGTGTTTGTAGGTAGTATTAGTAGTCTACCAAGTGGCACCCGGTACAGGTGGGCTTGGGACAGACTAGTCACAGTGGCACGGTGTACCAAGTGGCACCCGGATGGTGGGCTTGGGAACCCTGCTCACATCATTTGGGGCCGTGAGCGACACCCCGGCCGGATCTCCTTGCGGATGGAACCCGAATAGGTGATAAACCTGGACGAGAGACTTGTGTGGTTAGTCAGGTCGTGGCCGACACCCTCGCTGGGCTTCCGCTTGAAGGTTGCCGAGTACATGTCGTGTAAACGGCGGTAAGTGGTGAGAGCGTGTGTGAAGAAGTACACCCCTACAGGGTTAATATGATCTATTCGAATAGCCGTGTCCGCGGTAAAGGACTTCTGGGTTGCCTGTATAGTTCATAGACAAGTGAAAGTGGATACTCTAAATTACGCAAGATAAGCGTGAGTGCTATGGATGGCGCTCTTGTAGGGAGACGGGAGCGGATCCACAGTGGTGTATTGATATGGTGAATATGTGGACTCGTGTGCGCCACCTCAAAAGAGATACTCGCAGTCGTAGTTCAGGATATCCACCGAGTCAAAGCTGGCTTGCTGCAGTTAAACCCCACCATCCCCTTTGTTGATAATGATGCATATGTAGTTAGTTCTGATGTAAGTCTTGCTGGGTACATTTGTACTCACGTTTGCCTATTTTACGTTTTTTGCAGAGAGACTTCAGTCTCACTAGTAGTTTCGCGTGGACTTCGACGTTTAGCTTGTTACCTCAGCTACGATCTTGAGCCCTCGGCAGGATCTGGTAGATAGTCAGGCTTCTCAGCCTTTTTGATTTGTAGATGTCTGTACTCAAACATGTTAAGCTTCCGTTTGTGCTTTGACTTGTATGCTCTGAATGTTGGGTCATGAGACCCATGTTTGTAATATCTCGCTCCTCAGAGCCTATTGAATAATTATTTGAGTCGTAGAGTTATGTTGTGATGCCATGTTGTATTTGCACATATCGAGCATATTGTGTCTATGTTATTGAAATGCTTGGTATGTGTGGGATCTGACTATCTAGTTGTTTATCCTTGGTAGCCTCTCTTACCGAGAAATGTCTCCTAGTGCTTCCACTGAGCCACGGTAGCTTGCTACTGCTCCGGAACACTTAGGCTGGCCGGCATGTGTCCTTCTTCGTTCCTGTGTCTGTCCCTTCGGGGAAATGTCACGCGATGTCTACCAGAGTCCTGTTAGCCTGCTACAGCCCGATTTACCGGAGTCCTGCTAGCCCAGCTACTACAGCCTGGATTCACTCGCTGATGACCGACACGTTCGTTGTTGGGTCATGTATGCATGTCCCTGTAAGTTAGTGCCACTTTGGGTTCACGACTAGCCATGTCAGCCCGGGTTCTTTGTCATATGGATGCTAGCGGCACTATCATATACGTGAGCCAAAATGCGCAAACGGTCCCGGGCTAGGTATGGTGGCACCCGTGGGAATATCGTGCGTGAGGCCGCAAAGTGATATGATGTGTTACATGCTAGATCGGTGTGACTTAGGATCGGGGTCCTGGCACATGCGGGGCCTAGCAAGCATGGGGTCCGCCAGTAAATGACCGAAAGGGAGGGTAAGGCAGGGATACCTACGTCAAAGGATCCACTTCCAGTAATACTCCATCCTTCCATTTACTATACAGGGCCTAACGCGTTTTTCGAGGCTAACTATGACCAAATGTTAGAGTAATAATTTTTGACATGTAACTTACACAAAGCATACGGTCAAATTCGTATGTGAAAGTAGTTTCAATGATATAGTTTTCACATTATACATCTCATGTACTATTAATCTTGTCAATAGTCAAATGCGGTTTTAAAAACGCATTAGATCATGGTTAATAATATAGCCAGTCGATGGCTATGAGGGACTACCATGTCATCTATAACCATCATCTATTATACGCACTCATACGGTAGTGTGGGCTATAAGGTTGGCTATTTCCTGCAAAACAAATATATAAGGTTGGCTATTGCATTAGTACTTTTTCCACCTCCTCTCTATCTCTTTCTTCATATTTATTGTATTTAACTAGGAATGCATATATAGCTAAGGCTCTTGCATGAGAGCTCACTCCCCTTACTTTTTCACATCTCTCTCCTCCACATAGGCCCTATATAAATGGAAGGAGGGAGTACTACTATGAGCACTGCATACTCTAGTACAAATGTTGTTAGTACTCCACATGTACTATTGGATAGGGAGCTTAAAAAATTTACTATTGGACTGGCTATACGTCGCAAACTCCTAGTAGGAAGAGCATGCACGAGAACAAGCACATTCACATGGTTGAAAAGAAATTGGAAACCATCTCGAGTAAAAATCTAGGAGTACGGACGAATCTAACAATATTGATTGGGCGTTGTTGAATGTTGATACTTTTTTGATCAAAGTAGAGATAGTTTGACTACACATAAAACTTATATGTAAACTAGAAAGGATAGGAGGGAGTATATTGTACGTTCAAAAATGAAATGAGCATTGAATACCCTTTATATATGATTTGCGGATGCTATGATCACCGGTTCAAAATTTTGAATCCGCCTAAGGTATCACGTGCCCCCACTCGTTCTCTCTCGATTTCATCCCGGGGTCCGGAGATTGATTGAAAGAGGACTAGGGCAGGTACATGCGAATGATACTCGGCAGAATGTTCAAATGAGGCATGCGGGAGGATGGACTCGACCGGAGGGCGACATGATCGATGGAGAAGAGGGTTGGGGAGGAATGAGAAATAAGAAAACGCCACATGATTATACTTGAACGGCTCAAATAAACAATAAGTTGTCTCGCTTAGCCTACATAGTGAAAGGCATAATGCGCAATGTGGAGCACTGACACTAGAATATGGCCGGGAAAACAGGGAAACCGACATGTGGGGCACACCCGTCGGGACAACGTAGCGCAGACTAGTCCAATGGAGGAGCTGGCCTACGACCTCCTCGCCACCGACAACCGTTCATGTGGGTCGTTGGGGCCAACAACGTGGCGCAGCTCCAGCACCGCCTCTGGACATGACGACCGCGGTAAGCGACACGCTCATATCGTCGCTAGACACGGTCGGTTTCAGTGTGCCGAGGGTGGCGTTAGTGCTGTGGCACGACCAATAGTATGTTTGGTTTCTCCCCAAGGTTGCCCCATCAAAGCATTGGGTAGCCAAAATTTTGGTTGAGGTATTGGTTGCCCATGATTTGGCCGACATTGGCAGGAAAAATGACCTAGAGTTGGCTAGAGTTCATTGGCATGACAAAGAAATGGCAACCATCCAAGCGAAGACCAATCCTTGGGTCATGACAAAAAATTTGGTAAGGTGCACTTTGGCCACAATCCAAACACACCCCAACACTCGCGCGTCGAGGATGCATGGGGCGCCGCGACACGTCCGTGGAGTGGTGCAGCGCGGCCAACTACATCCTCAGGACCTGAGACCATGCCGGGTCGTCTTGCTTTTTCAATGACATGCGGGGATTGCATGTGAGCAAAGGGCATCTCCAACGTTGCCACGACCGCAGCTGACTACCCTGGCACACCAAAACCCTCGTCCCTCGCGACATCGCGCGGTGCGTTCCCAGCCGGCGCCAACTGCTCGAATTCATGCCGTCCGTTCGTATGTCGTTGTTAAGAGGCTCGGTGCCCGAGGAACCAACTCCGGTGAATTAATGATGCACCCGGACGCTTGGCCTCACCGGAATGCGCTACTTAAAGCGGCAACGCCCAGCTAGCCTCCACACCATAGCGCATCATCCTCCTACTTGGCACCACATCCGCCATGACTGCAAGTGCAAACGCTCTGCGAGAGAGCTTCTCTTCGGGGATGAAGCTCGAGGTCGCCGCCCTCGCTCAAGTCACCTCTCGTGACGCAATAGCAGCATAGCTGGACGCGGACGCGACCGCACAAGCGGTCGCCACGCTGGCAGCCGACGACGGGAGCACCGTCAGCCATGTGTCCTACTTGCCGCCGTCCAACATCCGGCACCGCCGAGGTCGGGGACTCTTCCGAGGATGAGTAGTGCATGGGAGGCGTCAGGGCATGGTGTGCCAGCCGGCCGGTCCGTATCCCGTGTTCTAGTCTTCCTCGTCGGAGACCGCACCTTCACTTCACCGGTCTTGAACCCCGCCCCCGTACATAGAGATCACAGATGGAGGACGTCGGTCGCTGCCGTAGAATAGGTTTAGGGTCGGGTTTCTTTTATTTTTCTGTCCTATAAAAGTTCGAAATGTAATGAAAATCTGTCGTGTTTGCATTAATCTTGACCAGTTTATATGAACTTTCACAATAATATAGTATATTGTAGGAGTACTAGCAAGATGCCTGTGCGTTGCACGGAAGATCAAGATCTTGTGGGAGAAAAGGATGAATGAGGGAAAGCCTTATCTGCAAATGTGGAGAGGAGTGCGGGTAAATTGTCATAGTTTCCTTCCTATCCGTTAGATATAGATCGGACGACCTATATTGCAGGATGACAGGCACACCATCATCCCCAACTTTGCTTTTTATTGAACCGAGACAAATCTAACATACGAAGTAAAATAAACACATAGGGTCTATACATACACAATTTATCTTAGGCACTCCAATAGTACGTCCACAACACATTCACGCATTTCACATCTTTCTACATCTACGGGAACCTACGAAAGGGTTAACGTAAATTGCCTCTCTCTCTCCTCCCCTGATTTTCATGGTGGTGGGCCCCTCCCTCCCGCCAATCTACAATCAACAGCACACACGTTTCACATTATGTTAATTATGTAACTGGGAATACGTAGGGGTAGCATTACTCGTCCTAAAAACCCTACTAAGCCAACCTCCCAGCATATCGCGCGGGAAAAGACCCGGCGGCGCCGTTTTAGTCGGGATTACCAGATTACTAGTAGTAGTATCGATGGATCGCGCGAAGCAACAATTTTTTTGAGGGGGCGAAGCACCTAGTTTAAAAGGAAAAAAGGCGGTACACTCGCAGCACTCCTGTCGCGGTCGCATTGCACCCCACACACGTTTGGTCCTACACATGGCTCATGCAAACGGAACATGTTTCGGCTTGCCTCTTCACTGACACATGGGACTGCACTTGGAGCAACCGACCATGCGCCAAACTCCCCCCGCCCACTGCGTGAAAATCCTCCCCCCACCCAAAAATTCCCCCCAAATCTGATTCAACCGCCCTTCGGCCAACTTGCCAATAATATTCCCCAAACCCCCCTCCCCCTGTCCCGCTCCACTCCATTCGCTCCACCAAAGCCGCCCTCCCCGCCACGCAGATACGTCAGCGTCGCGGTTCGTTGAGGGGACGCACGGCGATCCTCTCGCTCCCACAGTACACTCTCGTAGACTGCCATCCTCTAGCCGCACCGCCACCGCTGGCTATGTTCTTGTGGAGGCGCATGGCGGTCAACGCCTCCACCGCCGGCGACGTTGTGTGGAGACACACGGCGGCCAGCTTCTCCCACGGTACGCGCATTATAGACTGAGGCCCCGTTCATGTCGGTGTAACGCTGAATGTTAGCTGATAGACGCTGTTAATCTCACTGTTTGCCGAAGTAGTTTACAGTCAATATGCTCTGCTTAAGAAGCTTCCTTGCCCTGTTCTACACTCAATCAACTTAGCTGAGATGGTATACCAAGGCCGATTAGTTGCTAAAATATCCTGCCATATATTTATTGTATCATAGATTGTCATGGTCTAGTAGCCAATCTGTTAGGTGAAATAGCTCTACATCGTTTTATACTCGATCTTTGTTGCTGCGATGGCCTTCGATAGTTCGATGGCTGTGTGCTCGGCCTCATTGACTGCTGAAATAGCCTGCCATAATTTAGCCCTCAAATCTGTTTACTGAATTAGCTTTACATATATTTCGTTACTTAGATCTGCTCATGCAAATATCTTGCCATAGCTTTAGACATTGACCTAGGTATTTTTTTCTGGACTTCATAAAAAAGCATATATGTTTTTCCTATAATATCTAGTAGAAGAACTAATTTGTATGTCTAACAGATGGACATGACTTGGATAACTTCTGCTCGAAGATTCTCCGCTGCATATGTCGAGGGGGTTGAAAACTTCATGAACTTTATCAGAGCTAAGTACGGTGGTCCGAAATCAGATGTGCTCTGCCCGTGTAGCAGTTGTATGAATTCAGTTACAAGACCCAAGTCAACTATGCAAAATCATCTACACTTGTATGGGATGTCGATCACATATACTAGGTGGGTTCATCATGGTGAAACTGTGAACATCAATGTTATTGACTACGTGGAAGCAGCAGATCACCATCTTGATCTGCCTGATGCTCAGGTGGAAGAGGAGGAGGAGGTGGTGGTGGCGGAGCCTGTGAGTTTGACCAACATTGAAACAATGCTACGAAATGCTGGTGCATTCCGTGAACTTTCACCTGGAGAAGAAAAACGGTGGGCACACATGTTGGAACAATGCAACGTGGCTGTCACCCAAGGAAATAAGCTGTCAGTATTCTCAGCTATGGTCACCTTTCTTCAGGTGAAGACATCTGAGCGGATGACCAACAAATTATTTGATGCGATGTTGGCTGCTTTCCGCAAATCTTTCCCATATGCGTCTGAGCTGCCATACACCTACAGTAAAATGAAGAATTTCCTTCGTGCAGTTGGAATTGGATATGATATGATCTATGTTTGTAAGAATAATTGTGTTCTATTCCAGAAGGAGTATGCCAACTTAAGTGAATGCCCAAAATACAAATCATCAAGATGGAAAGATGGCGATGCTGTGAAGAGGATTCCTCATAATGTTTTGAGACATTTTCCAATTATACCAAGATTGCAGAGGTTGTTTCATGATGCTGAAACAAGAGAGAATGTACTGTTGCATTCTAGGAACCAGGAGTACAGAGATCAGAATGTAATGAGCCATCCATCTATTGGTAGTGAGTGGAAAAGCTTCAATCATAAACACAAAAAGTTTGTTGCTGACCCGAGAAACATTAGACTTGGCTTAGCATCAGATGGATTTAACCCATTTGGCCACCAGAGCACCACATATAGCATGTGGCCAGTGCTTGTTATCCCTTACAACATGCCTCCAAATGTCTGCACCAAAGAATCAAACTACATGATGGCCTTGCTCATCCCAGGTCCAAAAAGTCCTGGAAAGGATTTTGATTTGTTCATGGAGCCTCTTGTGGAGGAACTTCAACAGCTATGGAGGGGTGTTCTCACTCGAGACGTATATAGCAGCCCACCATCTGATTTCTTTCTACGTGATGTTATAATTTGGTGCATCCATGATCATCCGGCTTTGGGGACTATGCCAGGGCGAACGACACATGGTTACAATGCATGTGTTTGCTGTGACAGGAATTCGCTATCATACGCAATACTTAGCAAGATTTGTTACATTGGACACCGTTGTTTCCTTGCCAAGGACAAGCCGCATCCTAGAAAATACCGAAGACATGTGTTCAATGCAAAGCATAAAAACCGTGATGCGACAAAGAGGCTCACCGCCGATGAGTTGGAAGTGGAATGAGAGAAGGTCAGGCATATTACACCAGGAAACCATCCTGGTAATGATAGCGGGAAAAGGAAGCATGGCCGGGCAGAAGATAGATTATTGTTTACCCGCAGGTCCATTTTGTGGGACTTGGAGTATTGGAAAGATTTGGATCTGCGGCATAATCTTGATGTGATGCACATCGAGAAACATATATGTGACAACATTATCGGCACACTTCTTAATATTGAAGGCAAGACGAAAGATACCTTAAAATCTAGGATTGATTTGACACACCTGGGTATCAGACAGGATTTGCAGGTGCAAGATGAAGGTAAACAACGGGATATGGCACCAGCTGTGTACGTCTTGGACAAGGTAAAAAGAAAAGAATTCTGCGAGGTCCTGTCACGTGTGAGATTCCCACAGGGATTTGCTTCCAACCCTGAAAGGAGAGTCAGTGCAGATGGAAACAAGGTACAAGGGTTGAAAACTCATGACTGCCACGTCCTAGTTCAAAGGGTTTTACCTGTTATCCTTAGAGGATTGGGCCGCCCTGACTTATACAAAGCAGTTGCAGAGTTGGGACAATTCTTCAGGGAACTCCGAAGTAGAAATATCAGGATAGATGCTTTGGAGCGTCTTAGAGACAAGATACCAACTATCCTATGCGACCTTGAGAAGATATGTCCTCTAGCCTTAGTTGATGTGATGGTGCATTTGGCTGTTCATCTACCTGATGAGGCACTACTTAGACGTCCAGTACAGTATGGCTAGATGTACCCTATT
This sequence comes from Triticum dicoccoides, assembly GCF_002162155.2. Taxonomy (NCBI): domain Eukaryota; kingdom Viridiplantae; phylum Streptophyta; class Magnoliopsida; order Poales; family Poaceae; genus Triticum; species Triticum dicoccoides. The sequence goes on along the minus strand of NC_041387.1, from coordinate 212,463,148 downwards.
GAAAGGCGGCTAGGCACTTTCAAGGGCTATGTTAGGAACAGAGCTAGACCCTAGGGTTCCATTGCAGAGGCCTACATTACTACAGAAGTGTTGACATTCTGCTCAAAATACATTGAAACAGCTGATCAGCTTAGCAAAGAGGTGGGTGAAGACAATCCCGGGCTCAATGTTTTCGATTATTCTGTTCGAGATACAGGGAAGAGTCGACAAGAGGACAAACCTAAAGATTTGGACAAAATGGTTTGGTATGTGTTGAATAACTGTCCGGAGATACTACCTTATATCAAGTAAGTGCAGTACTGCAGCTTATACATCGTAATCTACTAAACTTGCAGCACATTCTTATATATTTAGATGTTTGACGCGATCACTATGTTGTGCAGCATCTACAAAAAGGAGTTACTACCACAAAATCCTAGAAACATTGACAAACTGGTTATGGCAGGATTTGCGAAATGGTTCAAGAGCCATGTAAGCTTTTGAATTGCACTATCAGTTTTTTTTAATATATTGAGAACATAAGATGATCAGCTTGTCTATTTTCTAACAGTAGGTTAAGAAGATGCGGGAGGATGGGCAGGCAGTTGATGATGCCCTTTACTCACTAGCAATGGGTCCTGATACTCGGGTAAGACATTATGAATCTTGTGTTGTTGGAGATGTGCGCTACAACACCCTTGCACGAGACGAAGGCAGGAAGACACAAAATAGTGCCATCATGAGCATGGATACGTATGGCAAAGAGAAAACTAAAATGTATGCTAACATAACAGACATTGTTCAGTTGCAGTATATCTCCAGTTTCAAGGATCATCGGTGTGTGGTTCTGTTGTGCTGTCGTTGGTATAACCTGTTTTCCAGGATCACAAAACCCAGAGCTGATGATTATTTAAAATCCATCAATGTCAAGGCGGCGTACCAGAGCAACGAGCCTTTTATTTCGGCAAATCAAGCAACACAGATATTTTTCTTGGAAGACACATTTGCACGTAGCGATGACTGGAGAGTATTACAAAGGTTTGAGCAGAGGAATTCGTTTAATGAAGTTGCACAAGAAGATGATGCTTACACTGCTCCTGATGTACAAGATAACACCGATGTTCCTAATATCTTTGAGAACCATCACATCAATGACGCCCGCGAAAATATTGCCTGTCGTGTTGTGGACATACAAGAGTTGATCAAGAAGAAGCCAACGTTCAAGGACATTGAGGACGAAGAAGAAGATGACACCGTGGGGAATTACGATTCAGAATGATACACATGGTGAAGATGTTGGCACTGCTGCTGCTGCGGATGATGATTACATTGATTTTGTCGTATTTGCCTGTCAGAAGATGTTTTTTTATCTACTATGTGAAATTGTGTTTGCTATGACAACTGAAACCTGATGAACATGTTGTTTAGTATTTTTGCTGTGAGAACATCACTTGTTATGTATGCTGATTTGTGTTTGGTGATTGTATGACAACTAAAACATGATGACATTGTTGTTTAGTTGTACTCATATTTGGTTGTGAAACTTGAATTTGATGACAAAGTTTGTTGTTGGACTCCAATTTACTCGACGTCTTCGAATGAGAACAAAGCTGACCCGACAGGGCCTGTGCTATTTATTTATTTATGAGAAAAAGGGGATACCCCCTAATTTCCATTAATAGAAATCATTAGATGTTCACAACACTACGCCTAGCTTGCTACACAAGTTTCATTCATTACTAGTTTTAGCAAAGTGCTCATGTCATAGCCACTGAATACATCACGAGTGCTACATACACTGCAAATAAAGAGACAGTCATCCTACAGAGCACATCAATTTTGCCCATTATCTTCACAAGCTCTTTCATCTCCTCATTGCTGTCAAGGCCATTCAGCAGTTGTCGCTTGTCCATGATCAGAGGAACTGCATCTTTAACCTTCTGCTCTACATCTTCCTCTTCTTCCATTCTTTCAGTTACTTGTCCAACACGACAACCTGCTGGTATTGGGATTCCTCGGCTAACCAAATAATCAGCGTAGTTGCATTCCCCCACATCAGCAACTTCCTAGAAATACAAAATCACACGAATCTTCCCTTTTCTGCATGAATCAAATTGGAAGATCATCAACCAAACTATTAGAAAAATCAGCAACTGAAAGCAGCAGAACAACACTTAAACATATTATTACCCCATGATTCGGGCATTTGTAGAAGACTCGGCCAGGGTTGAGGATTGTGGTAGAGACGCGACGGATGACTCTGCGTGATTTGCAGCAGTGGCACCACACCAACGGCAGCGGGTTGCGATGAGCAATCGGCTATGGTGCGCGTGCCGGCAGGGGTGTGATGAGACCCATAGGCGATGGTACGGGTGGCGACTTGGCGCATATCTGGTTGTTGCCTGCTGAAGAGTAGGTGGACGAGCAGCCAACGGACATGGTTGTTGTGGCTAGAGCTTCTTATGCTAGGCAGTGTAAGTAGAGAAGAGGAGAAGCGAATGTTGGATATGTCAGTTTCATTACTTGCAGAGTAGAATAGCACCATGTATAGTCATAGTCTAGGTTTGGATTGGAACCAGCTACAGGAGCACGTCTCTCTTATTTCTAAAACTCGGCAATGTCTCTTTACTGGTACACTAGCTTGTTCTGTACACCTTCCCAAGTCTTTGATTTTCTTTCCCTTTTTTTGCGAGGAAGGAAGGAGGACAAAATTGAGAGTTCCTGGGACTCGAACCCAAGACCTCTCTGTTGAAAACCAAGGGTGCTAGTCACTTATGTGGCGAACGTTTCCTTTGAGGAGGACGGCAGACGAACGCATTTTCCTGGCAGTTTTAGTTGCGACACAAGATCGAACGGTCACAGTTTTGGGAGTGTTATCAGGCCAACAAGCCCGGTTTTTCTTTTCTTCCTATATATAAAAAAGTATGCTACTTGGTGTCGGCTTAGTCAACAAACGATTGTGCCAACCTTGACCGTTGGATTGACATTCAACGTCTGTCGTGTTTCTTCAGTCTCTTCTTCCTCGAGCCGCCAAAGCCAAACCAGTGCTGGCGGGACCGCCCGCTCCCGCCTCCCACGGCTAGCTGTGCTGCCGCGCACGCATCACGGCCACATCGCACCCTAAAACTCTGCGCATCTTCCCCGGCTCCTATTCGTTCCCGTCCGAGGCCTCACCATCGTCCTCCGCCTTGGTTCGCTCGCCGTGGCGTCGCCCTCCGATGTTGTCAACATGGTCAACAACCAAGAGGAATAAGGAGATGACTATACATGGTGAGGATGACAGTAGGGACCCAGCAGCGCGCGCAGTAATTTTGTTTTTTCGGGATAGAGAAGGGTATCAACTGGGTTGTGTGGGACCAGTGGCCCGTCTAGCCCAGGCTTTTATTTCATACGTTTAGCACATGACCAGCCCAGTTTGTTTTTCCTTTCTGAAAATGGCTAGCCAGCTATTTTGTTTTTTGTAGAATAACCAACGTAGGCCTACTTGCTTTTCTACGCCCTGCTGGGCCGGAAATCTTTCAAGACGAGGAGGGATGCATTTTGCCCAGAAAATGGGCTATAAGTAATAAGAAATGGGCAATAAGTACTAATAAATGGGCTGTAAAATGAAAAAAACAACGAACACACAATTAGTTCCAAAATACTGTTTTCTTTCAGATTTTGATATTTTAAATTTCATTGTTTTTGTGCGGGTAAAATTTCATTGAATTTGAATCAAGGTATATTTAGATTTAAAATTAATTTGAATCTGGCTAGAAATTTCGGGTTGTATGCTGTTTGGGACAGATTTGGAGGCTAACTTGTGGGTCTACTAGGTTGACGTGTACTTTGGCTTTGTCAACTTAGTCCACAAACGATTCTAGCAGCAGTGACCGTTGGATGTTAATCCAACGGCCGTGCTGCTTCTTCAATATCTGATCTTCTTGCTCCAGCCACCCAAACAAGCTCCGGTGGGACTACCTGCTCCCACCTCCCGTGGCCGGCTGTGCTACCGCACAGGCTGCATCGCCCACCCTACTTCATTGCTGGCCAGGCCATTCCTCTACTCACCCACACCTCCTGCTATTTTCCGGCGACGGCAGCTGGACCAGTAAACCCTCGTACTCCCCACCGCATGGGCAACCATTGCTGAGTCTTCCCCAGCTCCGTGTCGTTCCCTTCCTAGGCCTCGCCGTCGTCCACCGCCATGGGGCTCTCGGCGCGGCCTAGTCAACATTGTCAACGAACGACATCCATCGGACGTGGACTGTACGTGGAGAGGCTGACAACTGGGTCCATGACCGGACACAAGGAAATGCCTCCTTATTATGCGCAAAATAATGATTCCTCCACTTGACAGCTGGGACCCATCGGAAGGGCCTCTGTATTTCGCGATAAAACGTTCCCCCCGCTAACAGGTCAGACCCACCAGCTATATCTTCGCACGCAAGGAAGTGCCTCCTTATTACGCACAAAAAGTGAATACCCCCCTACTAGCTGGGACCCACCATAGCGGGAGGATGACTTGTGGGCCAACTAAGTTGACGGGGATGGAGGGCTTTGTCAACTTAGTCAATATGAACGATTCTAGCTCCAGTGACCGTACGATGTCCATCCAACGGCCTTAGTGCTTCTTCAACCTCTGGTCTTCTTGCTCCAGCCGCCCAAACCAGCGCCGGTCGTGTCGCGTCCTCCTGCCTCCCGTGGCCGGCTGTGATGCCGCGGAGGCCTCACCGCCCCCTACTACTCCCACCGCTGGCCAGGCCATCCCTCTACTCACCCAGACCCCCTGTTATTCTGCGGCGACGGCAGCCTCACACCGCAGCCGAACTAGTGAACCCTCGTACTCCTCTTCGTGTGGGCATCCACTGCTGCGCCTTCCCTAGCTCTGCGTCGTCCCCTTCCTAGGCCTCGCCGTCGTCCACCGTCGTGGTGCTCTCGGTGCGGCGTGGTCAATGTGGTCAATGACCGACTTCCATCGAAAGAGTAATGTACGTGGAGAGGCTGACAGCTGGGTCCACGACAGCCGCAAGGAAGTGCCTCCTTATTACGCGCGAAATAATTATTCCTCCACCTGACAACAGGGACCCACCGGATGGGCCACCATATTTCGCAAAAAAAAAGTTTCCCCCCGACTGCTGGGACCCACCAGCTACACCTTCGCATGCAAGGAAGTGCGTCCGGGCCAAAAAAACGATTTGCCCCCCTGACAGCTGGGACCCACCAGCTACATCTTCGCACGCAAGGAAGTGCCTGATAGTCGGGACCCACCTGGTCGAAGCGTACATAGCGTTTTCATTTTGGTCACAAACGTGTATGTACATATATACTGGTCGATGTAGAGGCGCACACGTGTCGTAGTAGAGGTGCGCACGTAGCATGTACACGTACGTACAACGGCCAGGGTGCAAGAAAGAAAATACGGCCACGTACGTACATACGGGCAGGGTCTCAAACGCCTACTCGCGCATACGTACGGCCATGGCTCGTGTACATGGCTCGGTCGGAACGGATAAACCGCGTCGTTGTCGTGTTCATGGGGAGGCAACAGAATGCGTCGTGTTGATGGGAAGGCAACGGGATACGTCGTGTTCATCGGGAGGCAATGGAACGTGTGGGAGCCAACCCGCTTGGACGGAACAGGCGATGGAAACGAGGCCTGGCGTACTGCAGAACGGAGGAAACGACCTTGTGTTCGACCGGCAACATTTGAAATGGGATCCTGTTCATCGGGAGGGGTCTGGCGTACCGCAAAACGGAGGAAACGGACCTCCTACGGTCGAAACGGGGGTCCTGTTGATCCGGAGGGGTGTGGCGTACCGCAAAACGGACGAAGCGGACTTGTGTTGGAGTGCTATGGTCGAAATGGGGGTCCTGTTCATCAGGAGGGGTGTGGCGTACCGCCAAACGGGACTCCACGGGATACTGTTCATCTCCACCGTCGACCTCCTCCAGCCTCCACGGGCTCCTGTTTATCCAGCCTCCACAGCGTGCTACTCCACCAACTACTGTTCAACCACCCCTCTCCACGGGCTCCTATTCAACCACCCCTCCACGGGCACCCCTCCACCGTCTACTGTTCATCCAGCCCTCCACAAGGACGTCCTGTTCATCCAGCCCTCCACGGGGTCCTGTTCATCCAGCCCCAACCGGCTCGATTGATCGGGGTCCTGTTCATCCACCCCCACCGCTCACTATTCATCCACCTCCCCCCCCCCGCTGC